>NC_048225.1:78328539-78443070 GCF_002007445.2 Ailuropoda melanoleuca
CCTATCCAGCTCAACTCAGGGGACCGGCTGAAAAAGGGGTCCCCTACTCCTCCGCCATCTTTAATCTCCCTAGCTCCATAGTGTTTTTAAGTTCTGCCAGATTAGTTCTCATTTCAGACCTTAGAGATTCTATATTTTCGTCAATATTTTTCTCGATGTATAGGCTTGAGAAGAATTGTTACTCTGAAATCCATTTCTGACATCTTGGTTATATCCATATCCATTAGTTCTGGGGCAGAGGCCACAGTCTCCGTTTCTTTCCTTTGTTGGGGGTTCCTCCTCTTTGTCATTCTGATGAGGTGTGGTTGCAGGAATGTACAGAGTCCAAATTATTGACCAGGCCTCAAGCAAGATGCACCTGTTTCATAGGGACCTTAGGGATGTGGGCCTCTTGTTCTTCCAGCCTGCCTTCTGGGGGAGGGGCCTGCCGCACTGATACTCATGCAGCCCTGTTTGGGCAGAGTTGCCCTGTCCCCTGTGGTGGGGGGACAGACCCAGTGAGAACCGGTTTTTTGGGGCTTTTGTTCTCTGGTGGCTTTCCCTGGTGGCTTTCTGTGTCTCCTCTGAGAGTCAGAGCAGCAATGACCATATCCAAACCTCTGTTTCAGAACAGAGAAATCGCAATCTGCTCTTCACTGAGCTCTCCAGGCCACACTGACTCCGTTTCTGTCGGTGCTGCTAAAAACCCGCAGTGTCCCGGGTTGTGTGCCCCACAACCACTCTCCCAGCCCTCGCTTCCAGGGCTGGCACATCTCTGTCCTTTGTGCTTTTAACACCACCAGCCGCCCCCGCCCCCCGGTTCGCACATGCGCTCCCGAGCTCCAGGTTTCAGTCTGGGGGACGTGTCCTAAAGACCTTTCTCCACTGCTGCCGGCCTGTGAGTCCAGCCCACTCCCCAGCGAGGGAGGCTTCTGCCTTCCCGGCACAAGTTCACAGAGGCTTCCTTCCCCTTCCGTTTATCTTCCGATATCTTCCGATATCTGCCTGCGGACTCTCGCTCCCGCTTCCTACCTCGAGAGCAACCCCCGGAGAAGTTCTTTTGTAGAGATCCAGATATATCTTCTTACATCTCAGGCTGATTTCGTGGGTGTTCAGAGTGGTATGGTAGATATCCAGCTTGATTCAGGGGACCGGGTCAAATAGGGTCCGCCTACTCCTCTGCCATCTTAACCCCCTCCTTCACTTTCTTCTTTTAAAGATTGTCTTTATTTATTTGAGGTAGGGGTTGTGGAGGAGGAGCAGAGGGACAGAGACAAGCAGACTCCATTGCTGAGCCCAACACAGGACTCGATCCCAGCACCCTGAGATCATGACGTGAGCTGAAATCAAGAGTCTGATACTTAACTGACTTAGCCACCCAGGCGCTCTGGGCAGATGGTCTTATTATTCTTGCCTGTCTTTCTAGCAAATAGACCAATGGTCTTTGCCTCTTTTGAGAAACCCCCATTATCTACTCTCATTTAAAGATTGGAGTCTTATTGAATCTCAACATCGCTGGGGGTCTCTGAGTCCATGACTCTGTTGGCCTTATATCCCAGGTGTTCTTTCTATGGCCCAGCAGAATTTCAACATGAAATGCTTCTTCTGATGATCCTGGTATTTTTCTGTCTTCGCTTTTCAAGTACTTTACCATCAGTATCCTTTGTTTGACCTTTTTAACTAAACAGTGGTTTGACTTTTACCTTATTTACCCAGGGTCTCTTAATTATATCTAGACAAACAGTATCCAGCCATCAGTATTAGAATTGCTGACTGCATTGGTTTAAAAGAAGCATAATAGGGGTGCCTGGGTGGCACAGCGGTTAAGCGTCTGCCTTCGGCTCAGGGCGTGATCCTGGCGTTATGGGATCGAGCCCCACATCAGGCTCCTCCGCTAGGAGCCTGCTTCTTCTTCTCCCACTCCCCCTGCTTGTGTTCTCTCTCTCGCTGGCTGTCTCTCTCTCTGTCGAATAAATAAAATCTTTAAAAAAAAAAAAAAGAAGCATAATAGGACTTTCTGGTCTTTTGCTTTTTGGACTGTCTTACCAGGGTTTTGAAAACCAGGGTTTTCAAAAGCTCTTATTTTTTAGAGGTCCACTTGACATTTTGCTTCTTGTCAGTGTCCTAGTAATATAGCCCATTTTGCTCTTTTTGCTGAGGAATAATGCCAGAAAATTATCCATACTTGAACAGTTTCCTGCATGTTCCACTGGCTCATTGACCTACTGGATTGCAGTGTAGGCTGTGTCACAGTCTGGTAGTTGTTTCTTACGTAGGGCATTTAGTGATCATGGTCTGGCTGCTCTCCAGCATCCCAAATGAAGCAGATACACCTACTTCTCACCAGTTCTCTTGTTTATGTGATTGTCAGGGAAGAGTCGATTTTGTCCACAAGAATCCTTAATACAGAGAAATATTAGTGTATTCTTAGTATTCAGAATCTCTGTTTCCCTATAAATCCATTTTAAAAATCACTTTGTAATGTTAATATAGGACTCTTGTAAAAGGATGAAAGATATCCAAGAGTACCGATAAAATCTCTAATTTAAATGCTCTTTTTTATTTGATAGAATCAAAGCACGTTTTATCTAAATTAATAAGCTTTTAGCTTGAGAATTATCAGGATCTGAAAAATAGGTCACCTTTGGAAGACAGATATTACTTTGCATATTCACCTATCTAGACATATCCAGTTCTTGTCCCAGATCTTATTGTTTTCAAAAATCAGTATAGTTGCTTTCCGTTTATGTCTGATCGTACAGCACATAGAAATTTTACAAATATTGCTTATTGTGGGGGAATCTCCTTTTTAATTTCAGAAGAGCATGATGATATAGTGCAAACTGAAAGAACAGAGAAGTCTCACTGTTGGCTGATCAGTTATACCAGTGAGTGTTCAAGGATGTACAGACTAATTCTTTTCTCCGTGCTCGAGCTACCTGTTACAGAATTCATCTTGGGTAGGGATTCAGGTGAGGTGGGTCTTCTCTCTGTGCTTCTGTCTATCCCACCTGATCCTCAAGGATGACACCTGACTCTTTCCCAGCCACCCATTTCCTGGTGCTTCAGGAAACCTCTCTGTGAAGCTTCCTCTTTCTTTAGTTATCTCCCTAGGACTCTCCATCTTTCACCTCTGCTTTTACTCCTTTGCTCTGTGGCTTTTCTCTTCTTTTTAGGTTTTTGGCCTGGGTGTCAGTTACTGAGATTTACCCGATTTTACGCTGGAGAATGTTTCCAGTCCAACCAGGCTGAAAAAGACTGTGAAGAAAACAGCTGGTATTGGCCCTTGGGATCTGCCATCTATAAGATAATCAGACATTTCCCTCTGCCAAGATGGCTACCTGTTGGCATAACTGTGTTCTTAAAAATCTCTACCTCATTTTTCTTTTTAAGCGGTATTATAAAAGACCCTCTTCTGTTATCCTGGGTTAGTATGTGCTGAGCCCCGAAAGGAAAAGGAAGGATATGCTCTGCCCCAGGAAGAGGATGAGAGAGGAGGAAAAATGTCCTGGCTCATCTGATTGCCAATTGGATTCTATCCAGCTCTTAACGTTTAATAATCCCATCCATTTTTAGGATCTTTGTCATCATATACTATTCTAGTGACAGCAAAATAGTCTCTAGCTGTATTAGGCTGGGTATGAGGGTGATGGAGACCTCAAGCATGATTTTTCAAATCATAGAACTACTAGTCAGTAAACATCTGTTAAATCTTCCTAAATTCAAGAAAAGATCATTGAATTTAACCTAGCATTTGTTTTGTTTTGTTTTTTAAGATTTTATTTATTTATTTGACAGAGATAGAGACAGCCAGCGAGAGAGGGAACACAAGCAGGGGGAATGGGAGAGGAAGAAGCAGGCTCATAGCAGAGGAGCCTGATGTGGGGCTCGATCCCATAACGCCGGGATCATGCCCTGAGCCGAAGGCAGACGCTTAACCACTGTGCCACCCAGGCGTCCCTAACCTAGCATTTGGATAAAATCCTTCAAAAAGTTGGACATTGGTTACAACACAGTAAAAGAAACCAGAACTTTTCCTACTTTCCCTAATGCAACTATTTTAAGGATTTGTTTAGATCAGATATGGCCAACTCAAATGCACAAAAATGAGTGAAGTTGGCTGGGTATAACATAATCCAGAATAATGGGGACTGATATGAATTGGAGAGTACGTGATTCATGTAAAGGAACTCAAATCAACATTTGTAAAAATACTATGTGGCCAAACAGAATGCATTACCAGACTAAATTCAGCTAAAGGTTGTTTAACTGTTTGTGACCTCTGATTTAGATAACAAAATGAAATGTTATTCTTTTCTGGGAGAAAATGTGGAGGTGGCGGGTGAGTTTCTAAATCATGATAAATAAATTAGTATATTTTTATTTTATTTTTTTTAACGTAGCAAAGCTGGGATTTTTTTTTTTTATTTAGTGTATTTTTATTTTAGAAGCCCATATTGTGAAAGGTGTATTTATAGTAATTATAGAAATAAGACATTTGATAGAAGAAGTATAGTTGTGCTTGAAGGCATAAGCCAATGTTTCTCAAAATTTAGTTCATACACAGCTTTTATCAGAATAATTTGGGGGAGGGGGTACAATTTCAAAACTTATTATAGGCATACCTCAGAGATATAATAGGTTCAGTTCCATACTACTGCAATAAACAAATATTGCAGCAAAGTGAATTAAATGAATTTTTTGGTCTCCGAGGGCATAGAAAAGTTATGTTTACATAATACTGTAGTCTGTTAAGTGTGCAGTAGCATTGTGTCTTTTAAAAAATTCACACCTTAATTAAAAATGCTTTATTGGTAAAAATGCTAACCATTATCTAAACTTCCAGTAAGTCATAATCACCGATTACAGATCACCATACAAATATAATAATATACTGTATGAAAAGCTTGAAATACTGTGAGAATTACCAAGATGTGACACAGAGACAAAGTGAGTAAATGCTGTTGGAAAAATGGTACCAATAGACTTGCTCCACACAGGTTTACCACAGACTTTCGAATTATAAAAAACACAGTGTCTGCAAAATGCAATAAAACAAAACACAGTACAGGTATGCAGAGGTATGCCTGTATAAAGCTCTGGTGATCAAAACTGTATGGCACTGGCGTGGGTATGGATATATGGATTAATGGATTGGAATTGAAAGTCCAGGAATATACATTTGTGAGCAATTAATTGACTTTTGACAAGGGCACCAAGACAATTCAATAAGGAAAGAATATTCTGTCCAACAAAGTGGCTGGGATAACTGGATTTTAACATATAAAAGAATGAAGCTGTATTCTACCTCGTACTATATGTAAGAACTCAAAATGGATTATAGGCCTAACTGTAAGAGCTACAACTATAAAACCCTTAGTAGAAAACCTGACTAAATTTGTATGACCTTAGGTTAGGCAGTGGTTTCTTACATGTAACAATTAAAGCACAAGCAGCAAAAGCATAAATAGATGAGTTGGATTTCATAAAAATAAGAAACTTGTATTTCAAAGGACACTATCAAGAAAGTGAAAAAAACCTACAGAATGAGAGAAAGTGTTTGCAAATCACATATCTGTTAAGGGTTTTGTATCTAGAATATATGAGGAATTCTCACAACCTAGCAATAAAAAGACAGATAACCCAATTTAAAAGTGAGCAAAGGATCTGAATAGACATTTCTCCAAAGAAGATGTACAAATGGCCAATAAGTACAAGAAAAGATGTTTAACATCATGAGCCATTAGGGAAATGTGAATTAAAACCATGGATAGCACTTCACACTTACTGGGATAAATATAATACAAAATATGGACAAAAACTAGCGTTGTTGAGAATGTGAAAGAATTGGAACCCTCAAATTGCTGGTGACGGTGTAAAGTGGTATGTCACTTTGAAAAATAGTTTGGAAGTTCCTCAAAAAGTTAAAAATAGAGTTGCTGTATGACCCAACAGTTCAATTCCTGTGTATATACCCAAGAGAACTAAAATCACAGGTTTACCAAAACAAAAAAAAAATCCTTGTATATGAATGATCATACAAACATTTTTCATAATAACTAAAAAGTGGAAACAATTAGAATGTCTAACAACTGATGAATGAAAAAACAAAATGTGGTATGCCCATATAATGGAATATTATTTAGCCATAAAAAGGAATGGTGTTCTAATACATGATACAAGATGGATGAACTGTAAAAACATTTTGCTAAGTGAAAGAACCCAGACAAAAAGGCCACATATTATATTATTCGATTTATATGAAATTTACAGGCAAATCCATGGAATCAGAAAGTAGATGAGTGGTTGCCAGGAGCTGGGGGAGGAGGGATTAGGGAATATGCTAATGAGTACAAGGATTCTTTTGAGGGTGATTAAATGTTCTGGAATTAGATAGTGGGGATGGTTGTAAAATCTTAGGAATATAACTAAAAACCACTGGATTGTACACTTTCAAAGTGTGAATTTTATGGTATTTGAGTTCTATCTTAATTTTAAGAATAACTTGGTGGAAGAGAGAGGGGAAGATGGCAGCAGAGTAAGAAGACCCTAGGCTCACTTCATTCCATGAATACAACTTGGTAACTTTTACATCATCCTAAATACCCCAGAAATCGATCAGAAGACTGGCAGAATCAACTGCACAACTAAATGGAGAGAAGAGGCCACATCAAAGAAAGTAGGAAGTGCAGAGACACAGCTTGGGAGAGAAATGGATCTTGGCTGCTGTGATGGAGAAAGAGCTGCAGTCACCAGGAAGGGCAAGAAACAGGCTAACACGTAGGGGAATACACAGGGAAGACAGTTCCCCATAGTAGTTGGCTGGGAAAGCAAGAGGGCCCAAATCTCATGAGTTCTCACAACCAGCAGGGCTTAAAGCCTGGAGTTTTAAAGGTCAGTTGATGTGATGTATATATATATAATAGAATATCACTCAGCCATTAAAAAGAATGAAATCTTGTCATTTGCAACAACATGGATGGAGAGTTAGAAAGTATAATGCTAAGAGAAGTCGGTCAGAGAAAGACAAACACCATATGATTTCAGTCATATGTGGAATTGAAGAAACAGAACAAATGAGCACAGGGGAAAAAAAGAGAGAGAGAGAAAAACCAAGAAACAGACTCAACTCTAGAGAACAAACTGCTGGTTACCAGAGGGGAGGCTGGTGGGGGGCTGGGTGAAATAGGTGATGGGGATTAAAGAGTACATTTGTCGTAATGAGCACTGGGTAATTAAAATAAAAACTTTAAAAAAAAAATTAAAAAACCAACAGGGGTGCCTGGGTAGCGCAGTCGTTAGGCGTCTGCCTTTGGCTCAGGGCTTGATCCCCGTTCCGGGATCAAGTCCCACATCGGGCTCCTCCGCTGGGAGCCTGCTTCTTCCTCTCCCACTCCCCCTACTTGTGTTCCCTCTCTTGCTGGGTGTCTATCTCTGTCAATTAAATAAATAAAAAATCTTTAAAAAAAAAAAAAAAACAACCAACAAATGCTGGCCCTTCTACTTGGGGGGGGGGGAAACTTGGGAGGATTGAGAAGTGCTTGTTAAACATGCAAATTCTGTAGACCCGTCTTAGTCTCCAGATTCTTTGACGATATGACCTAGAAATCTGCATGTTTTTTTTTTAAAGATTTTATTTATTTATTCAACAGAGATAGAGACAGGCAGCGAGAGAGGGAACACAAGCAGGGGGAGTGGGAGAGGAAGAAGCAGGCTTATAGCGGAGGAGCCTGATGTGGGGCTCGATCCCAGAATGCCAGGATCACGCTCTGAGCCGAAGGCAGACGCTTAACCGCTGTGCCACCCAGGCGCCCCTAAAATACTGCATGTTTAACAAATGTTCCCAAGTTTTAAAATTTTTTAAATTTTAAGAAATGCTGATGTCACAGTTTCATGTACTTACTCACTGAAATGTGTTTGGGCTAAAGGCTATATGCTTTTTGGCAGTTTTAATCCTCAACAGCAGCAGTCTCCACAAGTTATTGGGGGAAGCACTTTCATTCCATATGGGAGCTAGTGAACGGTACAGGCCTCGTCCTTTCTCTGGAGGATTGCGAGGCGTGAGCTGGACAGGCATGAGATAGTACACTTTTTCATTTCTTAGAATTCATGACTTTGGCAAATTCTAGGAAGTAAAATAATAGTCCAAGGTAATGAATTCAGAGAAACACAGATCTTAAGGGAAATATCTAGCAGTGTTTCTGTGGTTGCTGCATTTTTAGTGTTTGATTCTGGGGGTAAAAACCTTGGTCTGTTGATTTCTTCAAGGCTATTTTGAGCAGATGTTACTGTTGGCCCATCAACAAAGCCAAGTTGACAGAGAACAGATGAGTGTTTTAACAGCTAAACTCCCTTGGCACTGGTATCTGGACCAGATTTGTTTCACAGCAGTGCTGCAGCAGACAAATTATGATTAAAAATGGGCAGATATTTTATTTCATGAAGATTGAGGCAAAGAGCGGCGTGGGCCCTTTTTAGAGTTAGCAGTTACCAAGTAGGTGGGAAACGAAGATGAATCTTCGTTGTCCCAATACAGACTATTTGGGGTCTTATCAGAGTTTTACTTTTCTAAGGCAGAAAATCATATATGATTAATAGTATTCCATGTATATATTAAGCTTAAAATCTCTTTTTCTCCTTTTAAAATGTAGTTATTTTTAGGAAGACAGAATCAACGGTAGTGCAGACGGTATTAGAATATAACAAAAATCGTGCTGCTGAAACCTCCCAGACAGGAGTTTGGGAAACAGGTAGTCACCTCAGACAGAGTCTGCACAGCCCCCAGTGACCTCTGCTCCCCTTTACTTCCTTCCTTACCTAAGGACCTCTACTGCTTGCTGCCTGCAGTTCCTCCTGGACCCCAATTCTAGCTCTCTGTCTGTACGTCCAGTCATATCAATACTGACTGGATCTTGGAGCTACCTTTTCTAAAGGCATCTATGTTGGGGTGTTAATGGGTGTCACCTGTTCAATTAAAAAAAAAATTTGAGTATAGTTGACACACAATGTTACATTAAGTTCCAGCGTACAACAGAATGATTCAGCATCGTTATATGTTATGCTGTGCTCACCACCGGTGTAGCTACCATCTGTACGTACTGTGTTATTACAGTGTCATTGCCTGCATTGCCAATGCTGTTCCTTGTATTCCCAGGACTTATTCATTTTATAACCGGAAGGCTGTATCTCCCACTCCCCTTCACTCATTTTGCCCATCCCCCACCCCTCTCCCCTCTGGCAACCATCAGTTCATTCTCTGTATTTTTAGGTCTGATTCTGCTTTTTTCTTTGTTCATTTGTTTGGTTGTGACATTTGTTTTTCTTCGTCTGACTTATTTCACTTAGCAAAGTGCCCTGTAGGTCCATCCCTGTTGTCACAGAGGCATGATCTTATCCTTTTTATGACTGTATAATATCCCTGTGTGTGTGTGTGTGTCTATTTCACTGTCCATTTGTCTATCAGTAGACACTTAGGTGGCTTCCATGTCTTTACTATTGTAAGTAATGTTGCAGTAAACATAGGAGTGCATATATCTTTTTTAATTAGTGTCTAAAAATCTCTTTTAAAAATCTAAAACTTAAGGGCACTTGGCTGGCTGAGGTGGTGGAGTGTGCGACTCTTGATCTCAGGGTTGTAAGTTTGAGCCCCACGTTGGGTGTAGAGATTCCTTAAAAATAAAATCTTTTTTAAAAAATCTAAAACTTCTTTTCTCAAAGAGTCAAAGCTTTTTAAAGCTCAGATTCACAAATACCCTTTTTTTAAAATAAGAGAATTGTGGCTTCGATACTCAATAGATTCTTTATGGTTGATGTCAGGCACTCTTACTAAGCCTTTTTCTTTCTTTGGCAATAAAAATAGATGATCAGGCTTAAAAATTCTTCACTTACATGAATGGTTGACGATAATGGTTTTGTTCCATGTAAGCTCCATAGTATTGCAGTAGGACAAATACTTTATTTGGGGTGTAGGAACATGAATGTGATTAGTTTTCCCACTTCTCTTTATGTCATGCCATTTAACAGATGGCCAGCAGGAGTCTTTAGTACCTCAGCCTGAAGGAGAACGGGGTTCCCTCACCAGTGTTTCTTCCAAAATATGGAGCTTCGGATACTTGCTTATGCTCATCATGTACAAACTGACCCAGGCAGGCTGAGCCCTAAGCCAATGTTTGTTGTGTTTTATTTTAGGCTAGTTACAGTACTTGATGATAGAGACAAAGCACAGATTTTTTTCAAAGGACACAGGTTGGGGTTATCAGATATGAATTGATACAAAGACTCTTACATGTTGATCCATAGGAATTTGCCATTTTTGTAAATAAAAAATGTTGAATATTGGCAATTTCCTATGGTTCAACCTATTATTATACTCTGAGTAGTGATATATGGGAGAGATCGGTTCATAAGAATAAGGAACACCTGATCCAAACTGGGGGAAGGCCCACTGTCCAATCCCAACATTACTGGGCTGTAGGAGTCACTATATGGTAAATGAATGAAGTCCTATGTGATATCCTTTTTTTAAAGATTTATTTATTTTAGAAAGTGCACATGCATGAGCAGAAGGTGAGGGAGAGAGAGAGAATCCTCAAGCAGACTCCCCACTGAGTAAGGAGACCCATGTGGTGCTCAGTCTCAGGACCCTGAGATCATGACCTGAGCCAAAATCAAGAGTTGGCTGTTTGACCAACTGAGCCACCCAGTCGTGCCTCTCAGTGATGTCTTTTTGACACATTTGTTGGGTGTCTCTTATGTGTTCAACAGTCTCCCACACTCGAAGCTTCTGTAAAGTGGCATATCATATATTAAAATTTCATTTTTAGGGGCACTGGGGTGGCACAGTTGGTTAAATACTCTTCGTTTCGGCTCAGGTTGTGATCTCAGAGTTGTGGGATCAAGCCCCTTGTGGGGTTCCGCACTCAGTGTGGAGTCTCCTTAAGATTCTCTCTCTCCCTCTCCTGCCCATTCCCCCCCCCACTCTCTGTCTCTGTCTCTCTCAAATAAATAAATCTTTTTAAAAAATAAATAAAATTTCAGTTTTGAATTTTGCATCTCGTTACATGGTAGAGCCAGAACTGTTTTAATATAAATATTTTTTTTTCAAATGTTCAAGTAAAAATTGTTTATCTAAAAAAAATTTGTCCTAGGAAATGTAGCATATTTGCTTTGGCTGTTCCTCTTCTGACACATAGCTCTCTGTACCTTGGCTTTGGCGTACCGTAGTTTGGAAAGCACAGTTACATAAATGGGAAGCTGCTGAAAGTTTAAATCAGGGTAACGGCATGATAAAATAGATGTTTTAGAAAGGTAATTCTGGAAGAGCCAAACTAGTTGTGTAATACCAATTGACATATATTTAATGAGAAACATTAAGAACAGCTGCTAATGTTCTGGATTGTGGCTTCCGCCTCTGTCCTCTAGCACATGTCCCTTTATCTTTTGCAGTAAGTATACGTTGAAAAGTATGTGGTATGATGCCAAATTGTCTAACAGTTCTACATTTTTGTGGAATTATGGGGGAGGGAACACATTATGCAGTGTATATAAAATTTTTAGATTAGATTTTCTCTTATAGCCTTTTCTTTGAAGTGGTTTCTTTTTTTTTTTTTTTAAGATTTAATTTTATTTATTTGACAGAGACAGCCAGCGGGAGAGGGAACACAAGCAGGGGGAGTGGGAGAGGAAGAAGCAGGCTCATAGCGGAAGAGCCTGATGTGGGGCTCGATCCCATAACGCCGGGATCATGCCCTGAGCCGAAGGCAGACGCTTAACGACTGTGCTACCCAGGCGCCCCCTGAAGTGGTTTCTTTTTTTTTTTTTTTTTTTTTAAAGATTTTATTTTTTATTTATTTGACAGAGATAGAGACAGCCAGCGAGAGAGGGAACACAAGCAGGGGGAGTGGGAGAGGAAGAAGCAGGCTCACAGCAGAGGACCCTGATGTGGGGCTCGATCCCCTAACGCCGGGATCACGCCCTGAGCCGAAGGCAGACGCCCAACCGCTGTGCCACCCAGGCGCCCCCCTGAAGTGGTTTCTTATACTTGGGGAAAAAAGAATTTATAGAACACATTATTTAATGTGTTGTATTGTAGTCAGGATAACTAGATTTTTAAAGGTCAGGTTATTAAATGTTTATATGGCAATCTGAAAGGACTCCTAAGTCATTTATTTTCAAAGTCACTGAAAAGGAATGAAAAGTGGATGACGGATGACTGTCTAATTCCAGATATGAATGTGAGACAGACTAGTACATATAGCTGTTAGGATTCCAGGAAAGCCAAAAATGGAGCAGAGTATGCTTCCGAGTTATTCCAAAGTGAGGCTTTGTCTTTTGTCTCTAGAAAAAAATAACTAATAGTTCATCATTTCAACGTCTAGGAAACCAGTGATACCCACTGAAGGGAATGTCTTACTCATTCATCCAGTCACTCATTTATTTAGTAAATATCAAACACCTGACACTGAGCCAGACCTGATAGATCTCATGATTAATTGAATAGGCATTGTCTTTGTATCCATGGAGCTAATAGGCTGATGGGCAGAGAGATAATAAATAAATACAAAAACATGATTTTACAGTATAATGCTATGAAAGGAAAGTTCAAGCTGCCTCAAGATTTTGTAATAAGTAATCCTATTTTAGATTAAGGTTTCAAGAATGGTCTCTCTGAGTAAGTGACATTTAGAGCTGAGATCTGAGGGATGAGTGGGAGAATTCCCATTTAAGGCGGGGGGAAGTAGTGCATGTGTAAGACTTTTGGGTGGGAGGAACTAAAAGAAAGCCAAAACTTCTAGAACACAGAGAACAGTTGGCCAAGAGGTAGGAGGACCCAAATAATACCAGGGCTTGGCAGCCATATTGAGGAGGACATAGGATTTCATTCCAAGTGATGCAAGAAGCTACTGATGGTCTTTAAGCATGGAATTGCGTGGTCTGATTTAAATGTGTGAGAGATGATTATGGCTGTTGTAAATGCATTGAAGGGGGGTAAGGAAATCAGGAAGACCAGTTAGGAACTCCTGCCCACAGAAGAGCTGATGGTGGCTAGTTGAAAGTTTCAGCAGAGGATGAAGAGTGGTAGATGAATTCATACTTCCGAATACGGGCCTTGGTTGTTAAGCACTGGTAGGAGCTCTTCGAAGGATTTTGACAGCTCAGTGAGGAAAGATGAGGGTAGAACAGGATTGAATTGGAAAAGAGTGCCTACCTAGGGCAAAAAAGCATTTTGCTAAGTGGATTTTCTTTATTCTTTTATTTGTTTGGACCTAAAATGAACTTGTGTAATTGAAGGTCAAAGCTAACTCTAAGTTAAACTCTTAAGAAGTATTATTGCTGTATTTTACTCAGAAAAAATAGCTGACTGGGACAGTGGAAACATTGCCATCTTCTGAAGGTACCACATACATAGTTTAAAGGTTGAGAAAGAGAAATAAATTGCAGGAAATTTTTTGAAGAGTTTTTTCTTTTTCTTCCTCTTTCTCCCCCTCCTCCCCCCTCCTCCTCCTCTTCCATTCCCTCCTCCTCTTCCATCTCTTCCTCCTTCTCCCCCCTCCCCTCTCCTTCTCCTTCTCCTGATATGATCTCTTCTTTTCTCCCCCACAAGCTTTCTGTTTGGAAAAAGAGATTTAGTGGCATTTAGACTTATACATTAGAAGCATCAATAGCCCATAACCTTTTGTATCACTTCACTTTTTATATCTGTCTTTCAACCTTTCATTTTCCTTCTGTAACTTTTATGAAAATTGTGCCTATGGAATCTCTTTTCTCTCTGTAAGAAAGCTAGTCCAGGTGCTTTATCAAGAATCCAATAGCTTCTGAAGTCCTGTCTGCTTGCTTGCCGGCCTGCTTTGTCAGAGAAGGGGAAGGCTCACTTACGCTAATGGTGTTTACATGTAGCTTGCCTGCTCCATCTGACTGTATCCTGGGACAGTGCCTGGGAGCGTTTGGAGTCAAAAAAAACAGTTGTTTGGTGGCAAAACATTTACTTCTGCTTGAGCTGCAGTTGAGAGTACCACACATTATTGTTATTGATCGAAATCAGTTTTGAAGATATAGTTATTTTATGGCCTTAATTTGTATATTGACTTGTTTTTCTAACAGTTTGGCACTTTGAGTTTCCCCTTTGAGTTTTCTTCTTCCAGAAATCTTTCCTGGGTTGGAGTTCTCGTGTTAGGACTTACGTTAAGATTAATAGAGGTTACTACCTCAATTAATAAGCTTTGTTTATAAATTTATTTGCAGCCGACTTAAAATTAAGATAGCTTTCTTTTATTTCCACACAGTTTTTGGTCAGCAGAGCTGGATCAAAAGTAGTTTCTGCATCTAAAGTGAATTTTCAAAATGAAGTCTTTTAAATTATCTGTCACTATTAGAAATCTAATTAGAAAATTTGAGTAATTTTCAAAAAGATATCAGTTTTGACAGCTTGAGCTTTGATTTTTTTTGGGGGGGGGTCGTTCTTTCACTGATGCTTGGCGCCATCTGCTGTTTGTGAGAAGTAGATTATATTTTGACCCACGAAGCAGAATAGATCTGTAACGTGAAAAATGCAAAAATAGATGAAATGGAAAAATGCAGAAGTGTGGCCTGTTTAAGACTTTGTGGTCTGTGTGTATTTGCTTATTTTTTTATGTAAAATCATTTTTAAATTCTGGGTTGTCTTTAGTATTTTTATGAATCGCAAGATTTTTACTCATTTTATTCTATCCTAATTTTGGCTTTTTTCCCCCATATATTTAACCTTTTTTCTTAGAGTAGCTCAGTTCTCAGCCCAGAGTAAGTAATCAGTAAAAATTTGCTGGTCGTTTCAGTCTCACTTGGTTTTTTGTGACTACACTGGGCATCTTTTCTAAAATCCCTCTCCTGGTCATTGGTATAGAAGCAGCATGGGATTTGGAGTGAGAAAGACTTGACTTTCCAGCCAGGCCCTGTGGCTTACGGGCCGCACAGCCTCGGCAAATCATTTCACCTCTTAGCACCTCTGTTTCCTCCTCTGTAAAAGAAGATAATAATATCCATCTCTTAGGGTTGTTGTGAAGATGAAATGAGATCATATATGTCATATGCCTAGTACAGTCCTTTCCTTTCATTAAAATGATACCATGTACAGGTTCAAGCGAGTTTCCTTTCTACCTTATTTCAAAGACACCTTTGTCAGCAGTCACCTTTTGTTATTATATAATCATAAACTCTTTGAACTGGAAGGAACCTTAGCAAGTGGGTCTCAAATTTTAATATGCATTTGAATCACTCGGTGATGCTACTTAAATGCCATTTCCTATTCCAGTTCATGGTTCTGGGATGGAGATGCACATCTAACCCACTCTTGCGTGATGCTGATGTGGCTTCCACAGAGCACACGTTCTGTAGCGATGCTTTAGAGAACAACAATTAAACAGCAACAACAACAACGAACAGCTAGTGAAGATTCTGGTTTTCCTTTTCCACAGTTAATCTCTCAGGCCAAGCATCAGAACTGCATTCTGTTTTATAGGAGAAAAGGAATCCAGAGTCTCTCATCAGAAGACGTTGCAGACTAATTGCTTATTCTTTACTGTCAGCAGTAACATTGTTTAGAGAATTATATTCAAGAGTCAGTCATTTATTGCCCAAGCTCTGTAACCTTCAAATACTTAACTGGAACCAATTCCAAATTCAACTACAACTTTCATTTCTATCTGTAATCTGTTACCCATCGACTTCCCTTTATATTGTCTTTAAATTTTTACAACATTAAAAAATGAAAAGCTAAACAAATTAGTTCCAATAACTCAATGTAAATTTTAGAGCAATTACTTGACTCAAATAAGACCTTTTTGGTGCGTTCCCTATACGGTGCTTTTCTCTTGGATTTTTCCCTGTACTAGTTGAGTGTATTTCCAGTGCACCAGTGTGGGTTCACCAGGATGTAGCGTCTGTCCACATATTCTCTGCGAAGGAATACCTTTGATTTTACCTGAGGGGTCATATGGTCCAGTCACACAATTTCAGAGTCCTAAAGGAAATTAAAACAGACATAAAATAAATTTGGCTTGGGGACATATGAATTTGATTACAAAAGTCAAAATATGGCCTAGAGAAAAATTTAATGAACAGAACCCCTTTTTCAAATTCAATCTTAAGTGAAAGAACAACACTGCCCTTCCTTCCTTCCTTCCCTGAAGTTGCCCTAAGAACATCCTTCTGTTACCTAGTGTAGCTCACTGTCCTCAGAAGTATTGCTGTGAGGGGCGCCTGGGTGGCTCAGTCGTTAAGCATCTGCCTTCAGCTCAGGGCCCGATCCCGGTGTTCTGGGATCGAGCCCCACATCAGGCTCCTCTGCTGGGAGCTTGCTTCTTCCTCTCCCACTCCCCCTGCTTGTATTCCCTCTCTCACTGGCTGTCTCTCTCTCTGTCAAATAAATAAAATAAAATCTTAAAAAAAAAAAAAAAAGAAGTATTGCTGTGAGACTATTACAAGGTCATGGGGGCCACTAGGAATTATATAGACAGGTTCTCTGTCATTCTGTTTGCAGACATTTAGATATCGCTCTAACATGAATGGTTATCCTGTTGTTTAAGATGTCTAGAGAAGGAATTTCTACTTTGGTAACTTTTTCAGGATTTTTAATTCTACAAATTTCTCAACATTTGTGAAAAATAGATGAGAATGCTTTTTGACAAATACTTTTTCCAATCCAGAAAACAAAGCAAAACAAAACAAAAACCTCTATACCCTAGATCTTCAACTTGAAAATGTTCTTTTCCATACTGTTCCTGGCCATCCATCTTTACTTTTAGTCATAAGCTCACCCTCATTTAAGTTTGTAAGATGCCTGGAAACTCCTCCAGTCTTAAAAAGGCTAGGTTCTATTTGCATATTCTATAAATGAGCCTTGGTTTCCAGACTCTGCCATGGTAATGTCATTGTCTTCCTTGTTAAACCTTCTGGTGAACTAGAACTTAAAGGTAGCCATATCTCTGTGAATCTGTCCAGTCCGTTCTTAATTTGAAAATAGAAAATCAAGTATTTCTATTATATTTAAATCATAAATAATCATGAATTTTTACACTTGGAAAGTGCCCTGCAGGGAGTTCAAACCAATAGCCCCTATTTAAAGAAGAGGACTGGGGCACCTGGCTGGCTCAGTCGGAAGAGCATGCCACTCTTGCTCTTGGGGTTGTGAGTTGGAGCCTCACATTGGGTGTTGAGATTACTTAAATAAATAAAAAGTTAAAAAAAAAATAAAGGAAGACGACTTGTATAAGTAAGGCAGGAAAGGTGGTTAGACCCATGGCTTATCTAAAGCCCAAAGCAGAAGTAGGCAGTTTAGGATGAGGGCTTAAATTAGAACTCTGAGGATAATGTAATTTTTCAGCCTACTATCTAGTTTTATTTTGTATTAGGAGATTTATGAAGGCCTCGAAAAGAATTCATAGGTGAACAACAAAAGAATTTAAAATTAGTAAAAATGAGGATAGATGAAAGGAATTAAGACTGTTTGACTTTGGAAAGGGTACCTTCGAAAGTATCTTCGATGACATGGAAAAATTGTGACCAGGTGTTCCCCATTTCCTTTGAGGACAGAACAAAAGGAAGTAAATTTATACTATAGCAAAAGGAACAGCAGTTAGATGTAAGGCAGATCCACACAATGAAGCCAGTAAACTTTGGAACAGGAGGGATGTTTGGCTTCCTGGTTATCTTCCTCAGATTCTCTGGTTATTATCAGTGTCTGTTTCTTGTGGTTGGGATTTGACATCTCCAGGCCTGAGTGGACGCACGTCCAGAGATCCTGTCCAGCTCAGTGATCTGCACAGATCTGTCTGATGTGACTGGTAGAGAGGCAAGGTGGCCAGGTGACAGCAAACTTCCTACATTGTCAGCACAACTACGGTCTGTTTTAGTGAAGTAACTTTTTAAAAACTCCAACTAACGGTGAAGGAACAAAACCAAAGACTAAATTAGTCAGCTTCCATCATTTCCTAGAAGCAGAAACTATAAACACCTCTTCTCTATCAGCTTTTAAAGGTTATTAATCCTTTGGTCTTTTTCTCCTCAAGTACAAACTACTTCCATTTTTAGTGACCTAAGTTTTTCCTTGTCTGTGATATGATCAGGCTGATGAGGAGAAAGAGAATTTTTTCGGGAAGTTATAGAAGAAATATATAGGTCAACTTTTATCAAAATATGTAGCAAATTTCTTGAGATCTTGAATAACTGAAGTTCCTTATAAAACTTCTAGGAAGTTCAGTTTTGAGGACTTTACCATAATAATGTGCTCAGACATACAGTGCTTATCTATACGTCTGGCATGGTTTGTAAGTGCTTTGCATATCCTAACTCAGTCCTCACAACAGCCTTGTGAGGCAGGTACTGTTTGTGAAGACACTGAGGCAGAGTTAAGTAATTGCTCTGAGTCATAAAGTTAATAGGAGGAGAAAGGTCAATTCAGACCTAGGAAAACTGTCTCAAATCTGTCTCATAACCCCACCCCCACCCCTGCACCCCCCACCACACACACCCTCCACTGCCTTCTGTGTATTTTTGCTGCTCAAGTGTCTCTAGAACTGATACGAGTGTGGACCAAGATGCGGATAGGTGCAAGGGTCAAAGGCAGCCTCCTCGAGCTTCTGTCCTCGTCCTTGCTCTCAGCCCTCCCAGATCACACACTGCTCCTGAGTGCACCACGGTTCTTTGCTGCTCTCTGCCCTGACAGATGCCAGGCTGTTGGTTTGCATTGCTTTCCTCTCAACACTTCAGTGTGACCATTTTGTGTTGATTCTTCAAAATCTTGTTCAAGCATCCACTGTTTTGTGAAGCCTTTCCCAGTTTACCCAAGAGGGACTAACCTTTCTACTTTTGGGTCTCCTCTCTGCTATGTACATACATCTTTTGTTGCATTTTCATTCATTCGACAACTATTTAGGACTACTATGTGCCAAACACTGTTCTAGACAGCAGGGAAATTAGTTTAGGTTTATGACCTCATGAAGCTATTTAGTTAAAAGGAAAAAAAAGGGGCGCCTGGGTGGCTCAGTCAGTTAGGCGACTACCTTCAGCTCGGGTCATGATCCCAGGATTCTGGGATCGAGCCCCACGTCCAGATCTCTGCCCAGTGGCGAGTCTGCTTCTCCCTCTCTGGAGCTCTGTGATCTCTCTTGCTTTCACTGTCTCAAATAGATAAATAAAATCTTTAAAGAAAATAAAAGGGGAAAAAACCCCACAAGAATAAGCAAAGAAATGATTTGATCTAATGCCTATTTTAAAGGGGTCACACTCGGGGCGCCTGGGTGGCACAGCGGTTAAGCGTCTGCCTTCGGCTCAGGGCGTGATCCCGGCGTTATGGGATCGAGCCCCACATCAGGCTCCTCTGCTGTGAGCCTGCTTCCTCCCCCACTCTCCCTGCTTGTGTTCCCTCTCTCGCTGGCTGTCTCTATCTCTGTCAAATAAATAAATAAAATCTTTTAAAAAATAAATAAATAAATAAATAAATAAAGAAAGAAAGAAAGAAAGAAAGAAAGAAAGAAAGAAAGAAAGGGGTCACACTGGATGCTGTGTGGAGAATAGACCGTGGAGGTCCAAGAGGTAGGAGTAGGAAGACCAGGAGACTATTGTATTAAGCCAGGTCAACAGGTGATGGTGGCTTGGCCTAGAGTGGGAGACGATAAGAAATTATTGGGTTTCGGATATAGTTTGCAAGTATATCCTACAAGATTCCTGCTGGTAGATTGGTTGTGTATTGTGAGAGAGAAGATGCCTCTCAGGCTTTTTGCTTGAGCAACTAGAAGAATGAAATTGCCATGTTAACTGAGGTGGCAAAGATCAGAGGAAGAGCAGGTTTGTGGGGAAAATAAAGAGTTCGGATTTAGGCATGGCTGAGATCCTTGCATGGACAACTGATCTTGAAGTAGTGGGATATATGAGTCTGAAGTTCAAACGAGATAGTGAGGCTAAAGATGTTGATTTGGAAGTGATCTACATGGTGTATTTAAAGCCACAGGATTTGACAGGGTCACCTAGAAAGCGAGAGTCAACAGAGGAGGATCAAAGACTGAATGCTTTGGCACCCAACATCAGACAAAATGTGGAGAATCCTGCAAAGGAGGACTTCAAAGTAGTGGCCAGTCAAGTAGGAGAATCTTTTCATGTGTTTAAAGCATGTAATGTTCAAGGGCAGGACTGGTTTATCTTTGTATCTCCTAGTACAGGTATTGGCCTTCAGTAGTAAATGTTGTATATGTTTTTTAAAGATTTTATTTATGTATTTATTTGACAGAGAAAGAGACAGCCAGTGAGAGAGGGAACACAAGCAGCGGGGGAGTGGGAGAGGAAGATGCAGGCTCCAGCAGAGCCGGGATCCCGATGCGGGGCTTGATCCCAGGACCCCAGAATCATGCCCTGAGCTGAAGGCAGACGCTTAACGACTGAGCCACCCAGGTGCCCCTAAATGTTTGTATATTGAAAGAAGCAGTAGCTCCTAGCCGGAACACCAAGCATGACTCTCGGGTTCTCAGGAGATGGTAGGATTCAGAATGCAAGGTAGGTCCAGTAAAGCTTTCAAGCCCCAGCTAGAGGGATAGAATTTGGAAGCAGGATCTCATTTCTTAAACAGGGGACTGGCAACAGTAAAATAAGGTCCCTGTCTTAAAAAAGTCCAGAGAATCAAGCAGGCTCTCGGGACAGCAACTTAGACAAAGGTAAGAATTCAGAACCAGAACTCAATTAGGAGATAAAAACTTGTTCTTAGGAGAAAGTCAAACGTCATTTATTATAAATGAGGCATGAGATGAACTAATATCAAAGCTATCTTTATGCTTAGCCTCCTGACTATTGGATTGTGGAACTCCTTCTTTGCAACTGAGGACACGTGCCAACTACCATAGGTACACCATAGATGAACCTAGAAGCCAATCATGGTTGACATCTGTTTATGCTGTTCAATTAAGTAGAATTATTTGTAGTACAAAGCACCTTTGCTTAATTTGTATACTTTTAAATTCTTGTACCTTTCCTACTAATTCTTCAGATGGCTTTGGATCATATATGTTTCTTTAGTCTTTAAAAAGATTAAAAAGTGGGAAGAAAGTTCATTTAATTTGGAAAAGTAGCATCTTGTTCTTTTCTAACCTTCTCATTTCATTTATAAACATAAAGCACAGATTTTCCTCCCTTGGATAGAAACCTTCCCAATTTCCAATAAGATCAACTCAACTAAATTAATAAAAAAATATTAAGTGCTCATAATATGCCCAGCTCTAGGTTGTCTGTGAAGTTACCAAGAGCAGTAAGTCATGGTCCCTGGCCTTGGAGGGTTTCCTAGCTCATGGGGAAAATGAATATGCCTAAACAACTAAGTACCATGAATGAAGCAATAATCTTAATAGAAGACATGTAGACAGAGAATGGTCGGAACATAAATGGACATTAGTAAATCTCCTTTGAGGGGCATGGGAGTCAGGAGACCCTTAATCACAGAGAATTTCAGGAGGTGATTACCTCAAGCCGAACTTCTTTCCTGGTCATTTGGCCATCTGAAGGAAGGAAATGGGGTGCTTGATGCAAGGAGCATGGGAAATTAAGTCCCAATTAGAGAGACAGGAAACCTTCAGGAAATAATCAGAAAGACATTTTACTGCAGTGGGATGAGTTGCAGGGACAGAAGCAGAATGGCAACAGGTAGGTCGGTGACTCTGGAATAAGGAAATGAATATAAACATTTGTTGCAGAAGGCTCTTCTTAGCTTGATCTATACTTTTTCTTTTTTGGCTTCTCTTAACTCTTAAAAACAAAACATGAAAGCTGGTGGTTCCTAAAGCCAGTTTATTATTAGAATTTGTAGAGTAGGGTGGAGGTTGCTAAAATATATAATAGATATTCATGCCCATCCTGGACTTGCTGAATCAGAATCTTCCAGAGTAGGACCCAGGAAGTGAGCTTTAAACAAACCCCTCTTCATTATTCTTAATCGGTGCTCTCTGTTTTATTACTTAGAAATCTTACTCCCGGAGGTTGAGACATTTACCTAAGCCAGTCAGTAGCAGAAATAGAACTGTGGTACAGATATTTTAACCCTGTTCTGAAACTTTTTGGTTTATATTAATTATGAATTTCTATAGTGAATTTCCAGGTTGTTTAATAGTAGCCTTAATTTACTAAGTCTCAATCGGAATGAATTTCACAGGGCTTCTAGAGTTATTCCTTACAATTATAGAGTGTTTGCAGCAACTATTATATTCCTGTTGCTACAGTGTCCTGTGCTAATTAGGTCTCTGTTTTGTTACAGCTCTCACTTTTAACTTGGGTTTTTTGTTTTGTCAGTTAGTAGATCTCAGACCAAATTAGCCAAACTAATTCTTCCATCTTTTCTTAAGTGAGGACATCTCCTCCTCACTATGGGAGGTAGAATTGTAATTTCCAGTATACTTTCTTGATGTGAGGCCAGGATTTCTTGGAAAAGAACTTTCATTAATGAGTGATTTAATTATCTGCCTGCTTAGGTGGATACCTTTTTCTTGGTCAGCTCCTAGTTAAGGAACAAGCTCTCCCATCCGTTTTACAGTTTAACATAATTTTGAGTGAGCTGAATTATATTCTAAAGCAGTCAAATGCCTAAATATACTTCATGTACCTGAAGTCCTGGGCATTTTGTTCCATGATAGCTCATTGCTAACACAAGATGGTTTACTACATAAATAATAGTACTTTATTGAAAATAGACTGGAGGGGCACCTGGGTGGCTCAGTCAGTTGAGCCTCGGACTCTTGATTTCCCCTCAGGTCATGATCTCAGGGTTGTGAGATGGGGCGCTCACTCAGAGGGGAATCTGCTTGGGATTCTCTCTCTCTCTCTCCCTCTGCCCCTCCCCCCACTTGCATGTGCACATGTGCATGCTTCTGTCTCTCTGTGTTTCTCTTGCTAAAATAACTAAATAAATAAAATCTTAAAAAAAGAAAAAAGAAAAAAAGTAGACTGTCAACTCATTTACTTTCTGCCTGGTCAGAGGTGTAGATTTTTACATATCCCTGATATGGGAACAGGGAACTAGAAGTAGGGAAAGCATATTCTAAATTATTACTAAGCAGACTCCCTACTGAGCACAGAGCCTGATGCAGGGCTCGATCCCAGGACCCTGAGATCATGACCTGAGCCGAAATCAAGAGTCAGACGCTTAACCAACTGAGCCACCCAGGCGCCCCATCATTTCATGATTTTTCATTCTCATTAAAACTCTGTTTCCTTGATTCCAACAATCCTATTCATTTCACCTGTTCATTCAACTAATACTGAGCTCCTACTGTGTTGCAGGTAGTGTCCTGAGTGATGGAAATACACCAGTAAAGACACAGGCATGGTTCTGCCGCCTTGTAACTTACAGGGAAATAGAGACCAGTAAATGAGTAGTTACACAGCAGTGGATGAGTGCTGTGATATGGAGAGTCTGGGTGCTTTTAAAGAGCCCAGATAAGGGGTACCTAACACAGTCGTGGAACACCAAGAAAACCTCCTCAGAGGAATTAGCATCTAAACTCAGACCTAGCGAAAGAGAGGAATATCTAAGTAAAGAGAGAAGAATGTTACAAGTAGAGAAAATATTACATCGTAAGGTCCAGAGACTCAGGGCATGGTCTAATATGGGGGAGTTCCTTGAGAAGAACTTAGTTTTCATTTCCCCACGGCTCTGAAATCACCAAGAAGGGTAGGGTTTGTGGGGATTGGGTACCGCCATCAAAATTCCTGGATTTAGCATTGCAGAGGGAAAACCTCAGTTCTTGTTGTCGTCTTTAGTTCGTCAGTTGTAATTAGGTCAAGTTCCAAAGAAGACTTCGCACTGCTCTCACTCAAGTTATTCCTGAACATTTTGATTGCCTGTTGCATTTTTCTGCAGTTGTGTAATCATGGGGAGTCCCAGCAAAATAACTGGACACATTGTACCGAATACTAGTCTATTCTCTAACCTTTGCATGTGACTTGCCCCCCCAATTGTGTTGATTTTTTTTAAATGTATTTCTTTAAAATTTTCAGAACACCTCTGTGCCATGTTGAATACATAGTTGGTGTTCTGTAAATATTTGTTGAATTTAGATTAAGGTTTCGGGATTTTTAAAGATCATTTTTCTTTTTTATTTGTAAGAAAGAGTATAAGGAGGTGCCTGGGTGGCGACTGAACGTCTGCCTTCAGCTCAGGTCATGATTCCAGGGTCCTGGGATTGAGCCCTATGTCAGCTTCCCAGCTTGGTGGGGAGCTTGCTTCTGCCTGTCCCTCTCCCCCCTGCTCATTCTCTCTCTTTCTTTCTCTCTCTCAAATAAATATTTTTTAAAAAAATAAAAGAAAAATTAAAGAAGAGTATGGATATAAAATTTTAATAAAAAGGCTCCCGTACCTTCTGGCTTCTGAGTGAATTCGGTAAATGGAAGCTCTAGCAGGAGATTGGAGGAAAGGGAGAATCAAGATCAGCTGGTAGTTGGGAATTGGCGGAAGTCTCTGTCTTTAAGAAAGGGCATCAGAAACATCCCCTTAGGGGCGCCTGGGTGGCACAGCGGTTAAGCGTCTGCCTTCACGCTCAGGGCGTGATCCCAGCGTTCTGGGATCGAGCCCCACATCGGGCTCCTCTGCTGTGAGACTGCTTCTTCCTCTCTCACTCCCCCTGCTTGTGTTCCCTCTCTCGCTGGCTGTCTCTATCTCTGTCGAATAAATAAATAAAATNAAAAATAAATAAAATCTTAAAAAAAAAAAAAAAAAAACCATCCCCGCAGTGGTCGACTGATGACTGTAGCTGGAAGACAGTATAATCCAAGGCTCATCATGACATAAGGGGATTGAGAACAGAAGGGTGATTGCCAGTGTTCATTACCAATAAGGCACCTTCATAGGAACTATAAAGTGCTTTCCAGGTCACACCTCTCCTTTGTTAGCCAGAGGTAATGTGTTACCTATTTATATTTTTATCTCCAATCCTAGTCTGGCACTCCCTTGGTGGAGAAATGACTTACCCAGCATCGTGAACATACAAGTGTTTGTACATACTAGGGAGTCTTCGGAATGCCTGGCACACAGATTTGATAAATATTTGTCAAAACCTGGAATTTGACTTCGTTCTCTTATTTTATCTCCTTTGTTTCTAAAAAGTTTATTTAATTCAGATTTCACGAACCACCAAGTGTTTTTCCCAGGGTCACTCATAATTAAGGAACCAGACTGTAGATATACCTTTATTTAGTACTTCACTAATAAAAATAAATGTCAGTCAAGCAAAGACTAAAAAAAAAAAAAAAAACAAAAAAAACCCTACAACTAGACAGATGCATTCATGTTTACATCTGTCCCTTCACATCTTGAACTCCTACTCACGAAAAACTAACAAATGTATCTATAATAAAAATGGGAAACATTAATAAAACTGGGGGAAAGGGAAGGTTGGAATCATGCAAGTTTTGTTATATTTTATATATATTAGTAAAAGGGTAGTAGACATAAGGGAGGACTTAGCTGTAAGGGTTTTAAAAATTAGGCCTTAAATGAATTTATGTGCAACGCTGTTTTAAAAGTCCCTGAAATCTTCTAAGCTTCTGCTTGGTTTTCAGTGCTGCAATCCTGACCTCTAGTGGGCATCCAGAAACAAAAACCCAAACCTAAAATACCACAAAATTTTGCTGGATACTCTATCAAACTCCGTTAGTCAGTCAACCTAAAAGATGGAATTTTTAAAGAGCTTACAATATGAGAATAGAATAAAGTAAAATGCCTTTTGGCTAATGTGTTACAGTATTCTTGCAATTAGACTTCAGTGTTTAAGAGAAACCAGTATTTCTTCATACTTGCATAGTAATTATCTGTCACTATCTTCTTTCCATGGAAAAACGCATTATTTTTCAGATCACAGAAGTAAGAAACTTACTTTGCCCAAAGAGGAGCCCAAAGGGATTCTGTTCTGATTACCTGATGAGCATCAGAAGCGGTA
Source organism: Ailuropoda melanoleuca (assembly GCF_002007445.2). NCBI lineage: Eukaryota > Metazoa > Chordata > Mammalia > Carnivora > Ursidae > Ailuropoda > Ailuropoda melanoleuca. Next base: position 78,354,459 of record NC_048225.1, read on the forward strand.
CCAAACCTGAGTGGCTTTAAAACAATGATTTTGGAGACATATTATGTAGCGTTCTGATAGGATGCCCTGACACACCATTGATTCTGTGTTATTTGTGCCAAGAATACATAATCTAAAGTTAATCCTAAGAAACATCAGACAAATCAAATTGAGGGACAGTCTACGAAATAACTGTCTTATATTCCTCAAAAGTATCAAATTCATCAAAGACAAAGACTTTCATCTGCCATCTGTTGCCAATGAAAGAAGACTAAGGAGACATGACAGCGTAATATAATATATGATCCAGGATTGGATCCTGGACCAGAAAAGGACATTAGTGGGACATTTGACCAAATTCGAGTACTATTTTTTGGTCTCAATAGTTGTGCTGTGGTTATGTAAGATAACATTTGATGAAGCCGAGTAAAAGGTATGCAGACATTCTTGGCACTGCTTTTGCAAATTTTTTCAAATCTGAAATTATTTCAAAATGAAAGGTTTTAAAAAATTAAAACAGCCATTTATTTTATTCACAATTTCCTAAGTCGGGAATTTCAGAAGGATTCAGCTGTGTGATCTATCTCTGATCCACATGGTAACACTGGGGCACCTGAGGGTGGAGGATTCACTTTCAAGGTGACTTCTTCATTCTTGTATCTGGCACCTGGGTGATCCTGGCCTGAGTTTCTCATGGATGGCATCTTGTCCTGTAGGTCATTATTTCCTTTCTGTTTGGCTTCTTAGAGCGTGGGGTCTAAGTGTAACTGTACTTAGATGGTGGCTGGCCTTCCAGAGGGAGCATTCCAAGAGATGGCCATGGATGCTTGTACTCTTAAGGGTTGGTCCCAGAATGTGGGCATAACTTCACTTCTACCATATTCTATTGGTCAGAGCAGTAGCATAGTCTGCCCAGATTCAAGAGGAGAGGATAAAGACCCTACCTCTTAATGGGAGAAACGTCAAAGAATTATGACCAAACTTAATTCATCACAGATAGCTAACTAAAGGTTCATTGCAGTAGAGATGGAATTAGTGAAAAAGCTATGGAGTTGTTGTTGTTTATTGTTGTTTTTTTGTCTGACAGACATAAGTTCTAGACTTAGCTTTACCATTTACTAACAGAGTGATGTCTCTGGGCCTCAGTTTCCTCATCTCTAAAATTATTGAGAGAATTAAGTGAAAAATATATATAAAGGGGCGCCTTGGTGACTCAGTTGGTTAAGCATCCAACTCTTTTCCATTTTTTTAACTTTATTTTATTTTTTTAAATTTACTTATTTGAGATAAAAGAGAGCATGAGTGGGAGAATGGGCAGAGGGAGAGGAAGAGAGAGAATCCTCAAGCATATTCCACGCTGAGTGCAGAGCCCGACAAGGGGCTCGATGCCAGGACCCTGAGATCATGACCCGAGCTGAAATCAAGAGCCAGCCACTCAACCGAGAATGCCCCAAGGGTCAGACTTTTGATTTTGGCTCAGGTCATGATTTCAGGGTTGTGAGATCGAGCCCTGCCTCAGGCTCTGCATTGGGCATCGAGCCTGCTTGAGATTCTTTCTCTTGCTTTCCAAACTCTGCCCCTCCTCTCTCTCTCTCTCTCTCTCTCTCTCAAAAAAAAGAATATGATAAGCAGATATGATAAGCAATAAATATGCAAACCTAATAATATATGCTAGCATTTACTGAATACTTAGCAAGTGCTCAATACCTTTGATATGCTTTTTATATGCTATTTCATTTAGTCATTACCCCTTCCTAGGATGGTAGGGTCAGAAAGGGCAGCACACGTTCCCTCTAGCTTTAGCTATGCCTGTGGGCCTGCTCCATTTACCTTGGCCATTTCTGGTTTGATCATTTCTCACTTCCTTGTTGTTAGGATTTCCATTTCCACATACTATTTATTTCCCTTTTGTTTGGATCCCTAAGGACCCAGGCACTGACGTGCACTTGGCACTGTTTGGTGCTACCTTTTCAGCATTTGTTCTCGGTGCTGTCAGCGTAGTTGCTGACAGCTTCTCACGCAATCTGTCAGCCCCCTCTGAGCCCACAATTGCCTGCTCATCAGAGCCGAATGTTCAGTGTCTTTGTTTCAGTCAGTGCTCTGCTGTCAACCTTCCTTCATGCAGGATTGTGGGTGCTCGATTGTTGGCCTACCCAGGAACACAACGATCTGCACTTTGGAGCAATTACTTAATTTGGGGCAATTACTTGTAGGTGTTCTTCAAAGTGAAGATTTTGCCAGGCTGTGATTGAATTTTGAAATGGCAGCTTCCCAGTCAGTGAAGGAGGCACTTCTTCATGCACACAAGACTGATCTCAGTCTGTTGTCGCTGGAGGAAGGTGGTGACCCTTTCCTGCCACAGCATGCTGAGTTTGTATGGCCTCACACCCTGCAAGCAGTCACTGAGTATTGTGAGTGCTTTTGATATCAGGCAAAGAGTAAGATTTGGTTCCAGTTAGACGTCACCTATTTGTTATCTTTCTACCCTCTGCATTCAAAATTTACTTTAAATGGAAGGAATCACTTTAATCCTTTAGGAATTAGAGGGCACATTAAACCCCAACTAAGGGATTTATTCATTCATTCACTTCTTCATTGGGCTATCTAACTTGGCGGTTAAGAGAATGACTTCTAGAATTGCACTGCTTAGTTTAAAATCTACTTAGTAGCTGTGTGACCTTGGGAAATTTACTTTGACTAAGTCTTTTTTTTTTTTTTTTAAGATTTTATTTACTTATTTGACAGAGATAGAGACAGCCAGTGAGAGAGGGAACACAAGCAGGGGGAGTGGGAGAGGAAGAAGCAGGCTCCCAGTGGAGAAGCCAAATGTGGGGCTCGATCCCAGAATGCCAGGATCACGCCCTGAGCCGAAGGCAGACGCTTAACGACTGTACCACCCAGGCGCCCCTACTTTGACTAAGTCTTAATTTGAATGAATTGAAATGGAATTTAGGGTTATGGGATTAAATAAGGGCATGTTTTCATTGTGGTTGATTCAGCTCTTAGAAGATATTCAGTGGATGTTGGCTCTTATTTATTATCTCGCTCCTGGAATTAGACCTTGTACCATAACTAATAAGTAGCCATGACAATACAGTCACTTGTTATTTTTATTCTTTTTTTTTAAAGATTTTATTTATTTATTTGACAGAGAGAGACAGCCAGCGAGAGAGGGAACAGAAGCAGGGGGAGTGGGAGAGGAAGAAGCAGGCTCCCAGTGGAGGAGCCCGATGTCGGGCTCGATCCCAGAACGCCGGGATCACGCCCTGAGTCGAAGGCAGATGCCTAACCACTGAGCCACCCAGGCGCCCCACTTGTTATTTTTATTCTTAGTAGTTCTCCAAATGTTTTACTCTTTGAGTGTTATTAGGAATGCTTGTTTATCCCCCAGTACCCAACAAATTGCTACAGATTACATATTCCTGGAAAGGGGAGGCATCTTGAGCATGTATGACATCTTTTTCTTTTTAAAATGTATTTCAGTAGGGGCACCGGGGTGGCACAGTTGGTTAAGCACCTGATTCTTGGTTTCAGCTCAGGTCATGATCTCAGGGTCATGGGATCGAGCCCTGCGTTGGGCTCCACAGAGGGCGGAGTCTGCTTAGGACTCTCTCCCACTCTGCCCCTACCCCCCCCTTACAAATAAATAAATATATCTTTAAAAAATGTGTTTCAACAAATATATTTCAATTTAGTTAGTCAAAGCTTGGATCATGTAAGAGTGGATGGACAATAAAGTAACAATAGAGGATTTAGTTCATGGTAACTTGGAAGAGTGAGGAGTTGTTCCCTAGTAATTCACTCCATTGTTGGCTGAGGACCGAAGCTGGCATTGACATTGTCATTTAAAACCAACCTGTGTATGCTGCTGTACTTTTCAACTGACCAAATGTTGGCCTGTGGAAGGTTTCCATAATTTAATGATGCCTCTAATTATATTTCCAAATGAGAATAAGTCTTATTTAAAAGAAAATATCCAACTAAGGTTGCCTTTTTTACTCTCCTCCTAAGAAATCAGGATAGGGGTGCCTGGGTGGCTCAGTCGTTAAGCATCTGCCTTCGGCTCAGGTCGTGATCCTGGCGTTCTGGGATCGAGCCCCACATCAGGCTCCTCTGCTGGAAGCCTGCTTCTTCCTCTCCCACTCCCCCTGCCTGTGTTCCTTCTCTCACTGGCTCTCTCTCTCTGTCAAATAAATAAATACAATCTTTAAAAAAAAAAAATCAGGATACATTTTCTAGTGAAATAAAGAACTTGGTAGAAAGCAAGTTTTTCCTGATTTCCAACAACTTAGAGGTTCTGAAGTATCTTGTTTGCATAGTCTGGCCACACTTTCCTATTTTAGTTTTAAGGCTTGTAAAGTCTTTTCTTTAGTTTTATGGATAATGTCCAGAGCTTCAATAAGCAGATACAGTAATACCTTATTACTCTGAACTGGTTTAAAGAGGTTACATATATAAATTGTTTCTGGTAAATGAAAGATACCCCTTTAGCTTCCCAAACTAAAAATTATCTACTTTTTATTTAAAACACATGCTATGCTTCCCTCTTAAGCACAATATTTTGAACATGATGGAAACATTAACACTGCTAGATTATCATTGTGAACTAATGTAAACCGTAGAAGGATTATTGGCTGCACTAAATGGGCCCAGACAATTATATGTTTTATAGTTTTTAGAAAAGTGTTATCTTCTGTTTCTGTCAGATCTAATGTGTTAATTCTGACAACTGTCTCCATAGGCTATTTGTCTCTAATCCCATCTAGCACATGCTTTGTCTTTTACTTTGCTACTTTTGATAGCTATAAACTGTAAAATCATATCACCAAAGTAATTTGAAGTGCATATAAAATTAAAATTTGAATAAATTTTTATGGTGTTAAAGCTATTTTGGTTATTTAGAGGCCTTTAATTTTTTTTTAAATGTCTAGGATCTTGGTGTTTTTCATAGCTCACTTGTTCAATAGTTTGACTTTGAAATAATTGAAGAAAAGGGTTTCTTACTGTAATTTGATAATGACTCTATAAGTTGGTATAGTTGAGTCCACAGGGAAAAGAATAAATCTCATAAATTTGGGGATAGCTAGTAAAGTTTAATCATTTGGTCCTCAAATAAGAACTTACTACATTTATTACACCAGTACTGAGTAGTGAAAATTCCCTAAAGCTGGATATTAAAGCCTTGGGGGATCCTAGCCTTCGCTAAACACATATATGACCTTAGGCTAGTCAAGTTCACATTCTAAAAAATGGGAATCACAATAGATGTTGTTATAAGAATCAGTGAGATTTTACTATTCCTGTGAAAGCAAGGAGGTTGAGAATATAGCAGAGTTGGTTGAACGTGGAGTGGAGTTTCGAACGTGTACCCTGAAAGGCTTTGGAAGGGAGAAAAGGGGTGGGAGACTGACTTAGGAGAAAGGACCAGAGTATAATAAGGATTAGAGAATTGGAGACTAGAGGGGCTTACATTTTGAGCAGTGACTGAAAAAACAAGATCGAGAGACCTTGTGGACTTAGTCCTAATGGCAGGTCAATAAGCATTCAAGCTGTAACAGTTCACCACTGCCAAGCAGCTGTGTTGTGGCATGGATGGGAGCAGAGCAGGGCAGCAGGTTAGACTGAGGTTTGGGCAGCAGTGAGTAGCAGCTAGTGTATGAGGGCCCAAATTTAGATTAGGAAAGCAAATTTTGGGGGCACCTGGCTGGCTCAGTCAGTGGAACTTGCCACTCTTGGTCTCAGGGTTGTAAATTCGAGACCCACATTGGGTATAGAGATTACTTAAAAATAAAATCTTTTTTTTTTTTTAAGATTTTATTTATTTATTTGACAGAGATAGAGACAGCCAGCGAGAGAGGGAACACAAGCAGGGAGTGGGAGAGGAAGAAGCAGGCTCATAGCAGAGGAGCCTGACGTGGGGCTCGATCCCGTAACGCCAGGATCATGCCCTGAGCCGAAGGCAGACGCTTAACTGCTGTGCCACCCAGGTGCCCCTAAAAATAAAATCTTAAAAAAAAAAAAAGGAAAGAAAATTTTGCTTAACTATAACCCAAGTTTTTTGATCTACAATAGTCTTCTTTTTTCTAATTGGTAAATTGTGGTCAAAACCAGTATAGACTCATTGTGTGGTGTGGTAATGAACTGTGTTGATTTGGTTTTGTCTCTTGGCCTTGTTATACTTCCCGCTGCTTTTGGTTTCTTAAAAAATTAACTGAATAAACTCTGAGCCTCCAACGAAATATTTTGTGTTTATCAATCATCCCTTCTACCATAAAATCATAATTTAGGTAGTTGATTATGAAAGATCACAAATTATAACAGGAATTCACTCTGAGTACCTAGTCTTATTCCTCACTTCTGATTTTGGAGACAGGAAGAAGATGGTTTATTAGAAGTTCTTTGTATAATACACCTGGTACAGCTCCGTATCCAAAAGGCAGATAGATTGTATTTGTGCCTGAGATAAAGAGGGCACACGTATAGACCTTGGACGTATGGGAGATGTCAACTCATACTTGAAAGATCTTTCTTCTCATGTATGATGACTTGCATGGCAACGAAACAGCATATTTCATGGCAACTTTGTTTCTGATTCTGTCATCTTGAGCACTTAAGATTTGCTATATTTTTAATTTAACATCTCAACAGCTCTTCAGAGTCACTGGGCTGAACTCGGAGCTCAAAATTCAGTTCCAGTGTATCTTCTTAACAAGCTGTTTAATTTTATTCCTAAGGAGATATTGCTTTGGTTTTCAGAGGGAAAAAAAGGAAAAGAAAGCCTAGCAGATAGCCCCTACTTACACCTCTAGTTGTACAGATACTACTTGAAAGCAAACACTAAAATAATAAGAACAGTAGTGGAAATCCAGTGTGATGTTTACAACTCCCCTCATACAATTAGTCCCAGTTATCAGCAACACTGTTTTGTTTTGTTTTGTCTATTGCCGGCCATTTAACCACGATGTACATACTGGGACTTGGGAATTTCAATTAATAATTTCAGATTTCTGCATCACTCCCATCTGGATAAAAAAAACACTTGACTTTCACAAGCCTTCGACCCATGAAGCTATTCCAGAAATTGAAGGAATACTAGTTGATTGAATAATTTATTGAACGATTGAAGGAAAATAGTTTATTGTAAAAACAATTTTATGTGAACATTAATTAAGTAGCACCAAAAATTTGTAGTAAGTCACTCAGAGAAGGAAAATACCTTTCAAAAAAAAGTCTCACGGTTTAATTATTACTGTAGGTGAAGGTGAAAGCAACTAAGGATTTTATTAAAAATGTATGGGAAAGTACTTAATAAAATAATGATAGATGTGGCAGTATTGATTTGGACTCTTTTTCTATTTCAGGGTCTGAATATAATCTTTCATGTAGCCTTGGCTCTCCTAAAGGTAAGTCTGTTTTTATCTTTAAAATTGGGAATAATTCAAATTAGCCTTTGACTGTCTAGATTCTTGAACACAGAAAAAGACTTCCGTGAGCAACTCTGATTCTTCTCCCATCCTTTGTTGTTGTTGTGTATTTACAGTTTGTTTCTTTACTTTTCTTACAGTTTAATTTTGCTATCATAGCACTCCTTCCAGTAATACAAAGTTGTTTTCATTCATACGAGTTGGATGATGTAAGAGAAAAAGTTAAAACCTGTTTTCTGTCAAAATGATACCAGCCTTTTTTCTTAAAATACTTCTTACCACAGTAACATCCCCAGAGGTACCTAAACATAGAATTGAATTATTAGAAAGCTTTTATAATATACTGACTAAAAAAGAAACTGCTGCATTTCAATTTGCACTTCTTTGAGAGCTAGAAATTTACAAGACACTTTAGAATTCAATTATAATTACCTTGTTGAGTTTTATATCAACATATCAATGGAGCTTTTACAGTGTGGTAATAGCAAGATGTTTCCTGCGAAGTTGGTGGAAGTAACCCAGTCAGGTTTTGTCCTTCAGTCAGAGATGACATTCTGTTACTGAAGGCGATAATAGCGTTATTTATTAAAAAAAAAAAAAAAAAAAAAGCAGGCCCTCCCTTTTCCAGTAAAACATAGTTGTTAAAATTGCAGACACTCGACTTAGACAGATTTGGTACTAATTTCAGCTCTGGTGTATGACTTTGGACAAATTACTCTAAAGGCCCAGACCCTGAGTTTTGAAATAATAATAGAAACTAATTTATGGAATTGTTGTAAGAATTCAGTATGATACATACATAATACTTAACATACTGTGTAGAAAATTTTACTGCCTAATAGATGTTAGCTATCGTTATTGTGACTACTGTTGTATTCACAAGGTAACTCACTTTCTAGATTCCCCATCATTCTTCCAAAATTCCCAAAAGATAATGACTTGATGTCTTCGGAGTGCCTCTTGGTATTTTAGGAGGGCTTCTGTATGTACATACCCGGATCCAAAACCAAGACATGACATACTTGGGTCCTATATACATCAAGAAGTGGGGGGTACGCTGCACCTCTAATTCTGTTAAACGTTTGTGTTTTGTGACGTTCATAAATTGTACTTTAAATTGTTGATTAAGTCATTTGGAGTTTAGATATGAACAATTCTTATACCAAAGTTATTTTGGAAGTTAGGAAGATATTTAAAATAGCTTCATTAAAATAATAAAAACATATATGCGTGGATCTTTCAGTGAAGTCATGGGCCTCTACCTCCAATTTTGTTTTTCGTTAGGACAGATCAAAACCAAAAACTTTCTAAGATGCTTTTCGGTATAGGGCTGGGATAAGACTTTTAGAATGCCTAAGTAGTGACAGCATTACATAATTCAGACTAAAAACAATTGTCATAAAGTAAGTGTAAGGAGGAATTCCAACAAAGTTCTGATGAAGTTATGATTTTTCCTATCCTGTCTAATTGGTTTTTTAGGCTCAGATATGATCCTTCCCACAATGCCCTTCCTCATTGTTTTGGTGACTTTTCTTTACTGGTGCTCTCACACACTGAGTCTGTCTTTTGGGGTAACCCAGGATTTCCTGTCTGGATATTGGAACTGTACCCTGTGTCAGCCTGATATTGTATCCATCTGGTAAATTATCTTCCTGAATGACAGATTTTTGGGGTTTGATTGCATTATTTTTATTTATTTTCATTCATGTTAACGCAGATATGGTCTGTGCAGAGGACGTTCTCTGGCCACTGGGCAGAAAGACTTTTGAATCTTCTCTAGAAATACATAGATGCTTACGTAGTATCTTGGAGAATTTGCCTGGGTAGAGACATTGAAAAGGAGGCTTTCTCACTACTATTGGGATACTTCTGTCTCTTCCTTGTATGAATCCTGGAGCTGACCCCACTAGAGATAGTTTATATAGGCTGAATTGAAGTGTACCAAATTGATCTGATTGCCCCCACCCGGAAAAAGAATATCCCAAACGTGACAGTGACTAGCATTTTGCTTCTAATCTAATAAGCCATATAGAAGAATGTATATTTGTTTACATGAAAATAACAAACTTAGGGATAGTTAAGAGTGCTTCTGAAGCCAGCATAAGTTATCCATTAGCATACATTAAATGTCCAGGTGTCACTTGTAAGACAATTGTGAATTTTGTTAACCAGAGAAAACTATTTGATTCTCTCCCACAGTTGATAATTGAGGGAGCCAACACCCCAGGTTGCTCAGAGCCTTCTGGCTTAGTAATGGCAAAGCTGGATTTACTGTATTTTTAGGCAGCACAAATATAGGTGAAGGTCTCTGTTGCTCAGTATAATTTATAGACACCTCCTTTCTGAATGGGAGCTACTTTCTTTTTGGTTAGAAATAGTCTGCCAAGGAGCTAGAAAGCCATTGAGCTAAAGGAATGGTTCATTATAGTAGGTGGCATCATCAAATCATCTAGGATGTTGGCAGTACCATTCGTTTCCCCCCAATCTAGTTCATTTGTTACATGAAATATTCAATAGTCACTGCATATAGTACATTATAATAGATTAGAGATGATCACTCAGAATTAATCTTAGCCACTTCATGTTGCCAGAGAATTTTTGATCAGAATAGGTTCTTTGCATTCAAACAATGCTTAAAAGTAAATGACAGGGGTGGGGGCACCTGGGTGGCTTAGTCGGTTAAGTGTCTGTGTATGTACATATATATTTTTAATATGAGTTTGAGGATTATAATTAAGATGGGAGAGAAGAGATAAATCCAGAGGAACAGTTTACGAGGACGAACATATATTTATTTTCTTTCAAAAAATGCTCATGAACAAGACTCTTTTTCATTTAATAATATGTTATGACTATTTTCCATGTCACTACAGACATTACAAGTGGTTAATGTACTGGTTAAAAGCATGGATGCTGGAGCCAGACTACTTGAGTTCAAATCCCATCTCCCAGAGTTTATCCTGTAATCTTAGATAAATTACGATGTCCCTATCTTTAAAATGGGGATATTAGTAATACCTATCTCATGGGATTATTAGGGTTTAATGAGTTAATATATGATTGGTGCCTGGAAATTTGTAAGTATGAAAATGCACCCAGGTACAATTATTACATATAATTGTATGTATAAATACAATTAGCTTTTTAAATCACTGATTAGTATCTTATTGTGTGTACCATAATTTTACTTAGCCAATTTTGTATTTAATTTTTATGGACATTTGTTTCCAGACTTTTCCGGTTAAACAAACATCCTTAAATTTCCATCTTTGCATATTTATTTAATGATGTCATTTGGATAAACTTTGAGGAATGTAATTGCTGGGTCAGACTATAATCACGTTTGAATTTTTGATGCATATTTCAAAATTGCTTTCTCCTAGTAATATGAGAGTACATTTTGTCCATACTCTTGAAAAAGCAGAATTTCTAAATATGTGCTTTTATGGACAGTGAAAACAAGTTGTAAAAGAACGCAGCTTAAAAAATAAATTATTATACTAGTTTGTGTCCTTGTAAACAAAACTCTTCAGACAGTTTTGAAAAGTCCCGTGTTCTTTCATTTGGGAACATCTACTTGTTTTTTGGGGGGAAGGCATTTAATCATGGCTAAATTTTAGAAGAGTGATCCCTAGCTTGGATGGGATTTTATATTATGTAAAGGTTCTGAAGCATATCTTTGATGGTTTTGGCTTTTCAACCCNACAGCCAGAGAGAGAGGGAACACAAGCAGGGGGAGTGGGAGAGGAAGAAGCAGGCTCATACAGGAAGAGCCTGATGTGGGGCTCGATCCCACAACGCCGGGATCACGCCCTGAGCCGAAGGCAGACGCTCAACCGCTGTGCCACCCAGGCGCCCCGGAGAGAGAGAAAATCTTAAGCAGGCTCCACGCCCAGCGCAGAGCCAACATGAGGCTCAGTCTCGCGACCCTGAGATCATGACCTGGGCCAAAATCAAGAGGCAGACACCTAACTGACTGAGCCACCCAGAAGCCCCATGTTGAAGCTTTTTTAATGAAGTCACTAACAACATCAGTGGACGTGGTTCCATTTTTATCTTACTTGATTTCTCAACAGTTATCCAAACAGCATAAAGACATAACACTTCCCTTGTTCTGAAACGTTCTGTCTTGGTTTCTGTCTTATATTTTATCTCCTTCTCATCTTCTCATTTTTTTTTTTTTTGCTTACTTCTTTTTTCTCCTAGTCATTAACTTGGAGTTCCACAGAGCTCCAGCCTCTGGGAACTCACTCGATGCTGCTTCTTTGCTGATCTTGTTCATTCCCCTGCTTTCCTCTATAACTGTTTGCCCTCATCTTTATATTTAGCCCAGATCCAAATATTTGGTTATGGACTTACATGTCTGCTTGGACGTGTCAGAGGCATATCAAATCCAAAAGCCAAAGCTGAACTGATATGCCTGCCCAGACCTTTGCCTCCTCCAGTAACCTTCACCTCAGTGAAGGCACTACCCAGCTACTCACAGCAGAAACCTGGAAGTTATCCTTAATGCTTTTCTTTTCTTCATCCCCAGCATCTCCTGAGTCATCAACTCCTGTTGATGACTTAAGAATTTTTAGAATCCTCCCACTTTAGTAGTTAGGCTACCATACCCTTTAACCTGGACTGTTGCAGTGACCTCTTTCAGTAATAAGTATTGAACACCTACCAAGTGCTAGGCACTCTTCTAGGCACTGGAGAAAAAGCATTGCCAAGGAAGGACCCTGCATTCTTGGAGCTTGTGTTCTGATGAAGGAAAGATAGTACTTAAACAAACATAGTTATGTTAGCACATGCTGAGATTTATGAAGGAGAATGATGTTGATGCAGAGTGAAGGGAGCTCCCTTCTTTCAGTCGTCAATGAAAGTGCTCTAAGGGATGGTATTTGAACTGAAATTTGAATGAAAGGAAGTAGCTAGCATGCCGAAATCTGGGGAATGAGCTTTCTAGGCAGAAGAAGCAAGTATGAAGGCATTAAAGAAGATTTTTATATGCTTAAGAAAGTGAAAGATAGTCTGTGTCTGAAGTGTGGTAAGTAAGAGAAAATGGCAGCTTAGATTTGGGTGTTAGCAGTGGAGCTGATAGAAGTGGATGTCTACTCTCCTTCAGCTGCTCATGACCACTGTCCTAGCCAGTATTCTTGTTTGGTTGTTTTTTTAAAGATTTATTTATTTATTTGAGAGAGAGAGAGAGAGAGTTGGTGGGGGGGAGAGACAGAGGGAGAGGGAGAGAGAATCTTTAAGAAGACTCCATGCTGAGCATGGAGCCCAATGCAGGGCTCCATCCCATGACTCTGAGATCATGACCTGAACTGATCTGAAACCAAGGACTGGATGCTTAACAGACTGTGCCACCCAGGCATTCCCCCACCAGAGTACTCTTTTTAAAGCAAATTTTATTATTCACTATTGAGCAAATATTGACCAAACACCTATTCAGAGATAGACACTATTCTGTGTGCTTCACTAGATGAATGAACTAGAATAACAAAAATACTTGCCTCCATCAACCTATGTTCTGACAGTATACAGTTAATAAACAATAAACGTAACAAATATATCCTGTATATGAGAAGTAACAGTGCATGGGAAAAAGGAAAAGTACAGCAGAGTAAAGGGACCTCTGGATAGGTTTTGCAGTGTTAAATAGGGTAATTTAACCCTAATTAGGGTAACCCTAATTGGGTTAACTGGGAGTCTGTTTCTTGATTTGTCTCTCTCTTTCTCTCTCATGTTTTTCCTTTGTTCGTTTGTTTTGTTTCTTAAATTAGACATGAGTAAAATCATATAGTATTTGTCTTTCTCTGACTTATTTCACTAAGCATTAAGCTCTCAAGCCCCATCCATGTTGTTGCAAATGGCAAGATTTCATTCCTTTTTATGGCTGAATAATATTCTATTATGTACAGATATATTTTTTCTTTTTTTAAAAAACTTTTTATTTGAATAATAATAGAGCTACCCTATGACCCAGCAATAACACTACTGGGTATTTACACCAAAGATACAGAAGTAGTGAAAAGAAGGGGCACATGCACCTCAGTGTTCATAGCAGCAATGTCCACAATAGTCAAACTGTGGAAGGAGCTGAGATGCCCTTCAACAGATGAATGGATAAAGAAGATGTGGTCCATATACACAGTGGAATACTCAGCCATCAGAAAGGATGATTACCCAACATTTGCATCAACATGGAAGGAACTGGAGGAGGTTATGCTAAGTCAAGCAGAGAAAGACAATTACTGTATGGTTTCACTTATTTGTGGAACATAAGGAATAGCATGGAGGACATTAGGAGAAGGAAAGGGAAAATGAAGGGGGGGGGGAATCAGAGGGGGAGATGAACCATGAAAGACTATGGACTCCAGGAAACAAACTGAGGGTTTCAGAGGGGAGGGCAGTGGGGGGATGGGTTAGCCCAGTATTAAGGGGTACACGTGCCCCTTAATGAGTATTAAGGAGGGCACGTATTGAAATGAGCACTGGGTGTTATATACAAACAATGAATCATGGAACACTACATCAAAAACTAATGAAACTGGGGCGCCTGGGTGGCACAGCGGTTAAGCGTCTGCCTTCGACTCAGGGCATGATCCCAGCGTTCTGGGATCAAGCCCCACATCAGGCTCCTCCGCTAGGAGCCTGCTTCTTCCTCTCCCACTCCCCTGCTTGTGTTCCCTCTCTCACTGGCTGTCTCTATCTCTGTTGAATAAATAAATAAAATCTTTAAAAAAAAAAAAAACTAATGAAACTAATGGTGACTAGCATAACATAATTTAAAAAAATAAATACACACAACTTAAAAAAAAGTTTTAATTTAAATTCCACTTAGTTAACATGCAGTGTAATATTAGTTTCAATACAATAGTGATTCAGCACTTCCATACAACACCTGGTACTCATCATGAGTGAAATTAATACCCATGACGTATTTCAACTCATCTCCTCACCCACCTCCCCTCTGATAACCATCAGTTTGCTCTCTATAGGAAAGAGTCCGTTTCTTGGTTTCTCTCTTTCTCTCTCTTATTTTTTTCCCTTTACCCGTTTGTTTTGTTTCTTAAATTCCAACTACAAGTAAAATCATATGGTGTTTGTCTTTCTCCAATTGCTTGTTTCACTTAGCATAATAATTTCTAGCTTCATGCATGTTGTTGCAAATGGCAACGTTTCATTCTTTTTGATGGCTGAGTAATATTCCATTGTGTATATGTGTATATATATACACCACCTCTTCTTTATCCATTCATCAATCAAAGGACACTTGGACTGTTTCCATAATTTGACTGTAGTATAAAATGCTGCTGTAAACGTCAGGGTATGTGTATTCCTTTGAATTAGTATTTTTGTATTCTTTGGATAAATACCTAGTAGTACAGTTGCTGTATCATAGGGTAGCTCTATTTTTAACTTTTGGAGGAACCTCCATACTGTTTTCCACAGTGGCTGCATTCCCACCAACAGTGGAGGAGGGTTCCCCTTTTTCCACATCCTCACGAATACCTGTTATTTCTTCTGTTGTTAATTTTAGCCATTATTACAGGTATGAAGTGACATCACATTATAGTTCTGATTTGCATTTCCCTGATGGTAAGTGATGATGAGCATTTTTTCATGTTTGTTGGCCATCTTTTTTCCTCTTTGGGAAATGTCTGTTCATATCTTCTGTCAATTTTTTAATTGGATTATTTGTTTTTTGGGTGTTGAGTTTTCTAAGTTTGTTACATATTTTGGATGCTAACCCTTTATCAGATGTGTCATTTGCAAATATCTTCCCCCATTTCATAGGTTGCCTTTTAGTTTTGTTGATTATTTCCTTCACTGTGCAGAAGCTTTTTATTTTGATGTAGTCCCAATAGCCTATTTTTGCTTTTATTTCCCTTGCCTCAGGGAACCTCTCTAGAAAAAAGTTGCTGTGGCCAGTGTCAGAGAATTTACTGCCTGTGTTCTCTTCTAGGATTTTTATGGCTTCATGTCTCACATTTAGATGTTTCATCGGTTTTGAATTTATTTTTGTGTATGGTATAAGTCCAGTTTTCCCAACATTTGTTAAATAGACATTCTTTTTTCCATTGGATATCCTTTCCTGCTTTGTTGAAGATTAATTGACCACATAATTGTGGGTTTATTTCTGGGTTTTTCCTTCTGTTCCATTGATCTGTGTCTATTTGTGTGCCAGTTCCATACTGTTTTGATTATTACAGCTTTGTAATAATACTTGAAGTTGGGAATTGTGATGCCTCCAGTTTTGCTTTTCTTTTTCCAGATTGCTTTTGCTATTCAGGGTCTCTTCTGATTCCATACAAATTTTAGAATTGTTTGTTCTAGTTCTGTGAAAACTGCTGTTGGTATTTTGATAGGGATTGCAGTAAATATGTAGGTTGCTTTGAGTAGCATAGACATTTTAACAATATTTGTTCTTCCAACCCATGAGCATGGACTGTCTTTCCATTTCTTTGTGTCATCTTAAGTTTCTTCCATCGGCGTGTTATAGTTTTCGGAGTAAAGGTTTTTCACTTCTTTGATTAGTTTTATTCCTAGGTATCTTATGGTTTTTGGTGCAAGTGTAAATGGGATTGATTCCTTAATTTATCTTTCTGTAACTTCATTATTGGTGTATAGAAAGGCAGCAGATTTCTGTACATTGATTTTGTATCCTGTGACTTTACTGAATTTGTTAATCAGTTCTGACAGTATTTTCGTGGAGTCTTTTGGGTTTCATATATATAGTATCATGTCATCTGCAAATAATGAAAGTTTTACTTCTTCCTTACTGATTTGGATGCCTTTTATTTCTTTCTGTTGTCTGATTGCTTGGCTGGGACTTCCAGTACCACACTAAATAACAGTGGTGAGAGTGGACATGCTTGTCTAGTTCCTGACCGTAAGGGAAAAACTCTCAGTTTTCCCCCATTAAGGATGATGTTAGTGGTATGTTTTTTCATAGATGGCCTTTATTATGTTGAGATTTCCTCTAAACTACTTTCTTGAGGGTTTTTATCATGAATGGATGTTGTACTTTGTCAAGTGTTTTCTCTGCATCTATTGAAATAATCATATAGAGCTTATCTTTTCTCTTATTGGTGTGATGTATCATGTTGATTTGTGAATATTGAACCCCCCTGGCAACCCAGGAATAAATCCACTTGATCGTGGTGAATGATTTTTTTTTAATGTATTGTTGATTTCAGTTTGCTAGTATTTTGTTGAAAATTTTTGTATATATTCATCAGGGATATTGGCCTGTAGTTCTCTTTTCTGGTGTGTTTATCTGGTTTTGATATCAGGTTAGTGCTAGCCTCATAGAATGAATTTGGAAGTTTTCCTTCCTTTTCTATTTTTTGGAATAGTTTAAGAATAATAGATATTAATTCTTCATTAAATGTTTGATAAAATTTGCCTGTAAAGCCACTTGGTCCTAGACTTTCGCTTGTTGGAAGTTTTCTGATTACTGACTCAATTTCTTTGCTGGTTATTGGGGTGTTCAAATTTTCTGTTTCTTCCTGTTTCAGTGTTTGCAGGCTATGTGTTTCTAGGAATTGATCCATTTCTTCCAGGTTTTCCAATTTGTTGGCGTATAGTTTTTCAGAATATTCTCTTATAATTGTTTATATTTCTGTGGTATTGGTTGTTATTTCTCCTCTCTCATTTGTGATTTTATTTATTTGGATCCTTCCTCTTTTCTGTTTGATAAGTCTGGCTAGAGGTTTATCAATTTTATTAATTTTTTTCAGAGAACCAGCTCCTGATTTCATTTGGTATTTTCTGTTGGTTTTTTTTTAGTATCTATATCATTTATTTCTGCTATGTTATTATTTCCTACCTTCTGGTTTTAGGCTTCGTTTGTTTTTTCTCTAGCACCTTTAGGGTGTAGGTTAGATTGTTTGAGATTTTTCCTGCTTCTTGAGATAGGCCTGTATGGCTATATACTACCCTCTTATGACCAATTTTGCTGCATCCCAGAGGTTTTGGACTGTTTTCATTTTGTTTCCATGTATTTTTAAATTTATTCTTTGATTTCCTGGTTGACCCATTCATTGTTTAGTAGCATGTTATTTAACCTTCATATGTTTGTGGTCTTTCCAGGTTTTTTCTTCTGGTTGGCTTTTAGATTCATAACATTGTGTTCAGAAAAGGTGCATGGTATGACTTCAGTCGTTTTGTATTTGTTGAGGGCTGTTTTGTGACCTAATATGTGATCTCTTCTAGAGAATGTGCCATGTGCACCTGAAAAGAATGTCTATTCTGCTCTTTCAGTATGGAATGTTCTGAATATATGTTAAATCCATCTGTTCCAGTGTGTCATTCCAAGTCATTGTTTCCTTGTTTATTTTCTGTTTAGATGGTTTGTCCATTGATGTAAATGGGATGTTAAAGGCCCCTACTGTTATTGTATTATTATCCACTAGTCCCCTTTATTTGTTATTAACTGTTTTATATATTTGGGTGCTGCCATTTTGGGTACATAAATATTTACAATTGTTACATGTCTTTGTTGAATTGTTACCTTTATCATTATATAGTGACTTTCTTTGTCTCTTGTTACAGTCTTTGTTTTAAAATCTAGTTTGGTTGGGGTGCCTGGGTGGCTCAGTTGTTAAGTGTCTGCCTTCGGCTCAGGGCGTGATCCCAGAGTCCTGGGATCGAGCCCCACATCAGGCTCCTCCACTGGGAGCCTGCTTCTTCCTCTCCCACTCCCCCTGCTTGTGTTCCCTCTCTCTCTGTGTCAAATAAATAAGGAAAATATTTTTTAAAAAAAAATAAATAAAATCTAGTTTGGGTGATGTAAGTGTTGCTACTCTGGCCTTCTTTTGACATCCTTTTTTTGTGAGTTTGTTGACTGACTTTTTTACAGAAATACTCATTTTTACTGCTTTTGTGTTTCCTGCCTTTGTACTGTCACTTTAGGTTTCTCCTTTCCACTCAAAGAGACCCTTTTAAATTGCTTGTAGAGCTGGTTTAGTGGTCATGGACTCCTTCAGTTTTTGTTTGCCTAGGAACTCTCTATTTCTCCTTCTGTTTTGAATCCTAGCCTTACTGGATAGCCTATTCTTGGCTGCACATTTTTCCCATTCAGCACTTCGCATATGTCATGCCATTCCCTTCTGGTTTGCAGAGTTCCTGTTGAAAAACCTACAGCTAGCCTTATGGGTTTTCCCTTGTAAGTTAATGACTTCTTTTGTCTTGCTGCTTTTAAAAGTTTTTCTTTATCACTATATATTGCAAATTTAATTTCAGTTTATGTTTGGTGTGGGTCGGCTTTTGTAGATTTTGTTGGGGGTTCTCTGTGCCTCCTGGATCTGGATGTCTGTTTCCTTCCCAGCTTAAGGAAGTTTTCAGCTATTATTTCTTCAAATAAATTTTCTGCCCCCTTTTCTCTCTTCTTGTTCTGGGACTTCTGTAATATGAATTTTATTAAGTTTGATGTTGTCATGGAGTTCTCTAAGTTTATTCTCGTTTTGCCTGATTCTTTTCTCTCTTTTTTGTTCAGCTTGATTACTTTGCATTACTCTTTTAGGTTATTGATTCATTTGTCTGCTTCTTTCAGCCTGCTGTTCATTCCGTCAAACGTGTTTCTCATTTAGCTTATTGTGTCTTTTATCTCTGCTATGTTATCCCTTATCTCTGTGTTAAGGGTCTTACTCATGTCTTCCACTCTTTTCTCAATCCCAGTGACTATATCCTTATGATCGTTGTTTTGAATTCTCTGTCAGGCATGTTACTTATATATATTTCTCTTAGATCTCTGGTTGTGGCCTTGGCCTACGGGATAAATTTCTCTTCCTTCCTTTTGCGTTCCTCTGTGTCTGTTTCTGTGTTAAGAAAGTCAGCTATGTCTTCTGCTCTTGAAAGTAGTAACTTTATGAAGATGAGGTCCTGGAGTGCCCTGCAGTGCAGTGTCCTCTGTCACCAGAACCTGGCATTTCAGAATCTGGAGTATCCTATGTGTGTTGCTTACACCCTGCTGTTGTATCTGAGTCACTTTTCTTTTCAGTGCAGACAACTTCCCGTTCTGAGCTGTGCTTCTCTCTGTAGTGTTACTGGGACCCAGGCAGGCCAGTTCTGAGGGGATGTGCCCTCTGGGGAACTTAGGAGCAGGCCAGCAATGTTAGCAAAATTTACACTGGGCCACTAGTTCTATACTGGATCCCCAGAAGTGTTGTGGCCACTGGGGGCTGCATGCAGGGGTGGCCAGGGGCACAAGGCTGTGCGTGGTGTGCAGTGATGGCTGGGCACAGCTGGTTCAGTGCATGAAGGTGGCTGGGGTTGCACTGCTGGGTGTGATGCAGGACAGCAGCTGGGGGGACTCAGCTAGGTGCATCACACAACAGTGGCTGGGGACACAAGGCTGGCACCACAGTGGATGTGCACCCAGCAACTGGGCAGGACACATACGTGGCTTTAACAAAATTTGCTCTGAGCCCAGGGCTGAGGCTAGCAGGCTTGGAGTGGCGAGTTCTCAGGAAACTTGTGGCCATGGCACACTGCTGGGGGGGTTGGTAGCAAGTGTCTGTGCAGCTCCACTTCCCACAGGTGTTTCTGCTGGGGAGCAGGGGGAAAATGGCATCTGCCAGCTCCCTCGTTTTCAGAGAAATCCTCCGACATGCCCTGAGGTCAGTGTGAACAGATCTGTCTCCTGTTTGCCCCCAGCATCGTATAAACTGCCACTTTTATGTTGCCTTTCTGTACAGGCTGCTGTTTCTTTAAGGGTGGCAACCCTGCTGTCACTCACCCTCTCAGCTCACCCAGTGCTGAATCAGCTGACTTTTAAAGCCCCAAGTCCCACTGGTTTTAAAAACTCACAGAATTCAGCCCCTCTGGTTTCTAAAGCCAAACATTATGGGGATTGGTCTTCCTGGGGTGAGCTCCCTGGTGTGAGGGCCTGTTTGTTTCTCTGCTCTCTCCGCAGGCACAGCTCCCTCCCTCTTGCAAGCAGCCTCCTTCCACCTTTCTGACCTTTCTAACCTTTCAGATGCAGATTTTTCTCCATATTTAGTTGTGGAGTGTGTTCTGCCAGTCTTTGTCTCGCTCTGCTCTGCTCTTGCTCTCCAGTTTATTGACTTGAATGTGAGTGAGATATAGTTGAAACTGTGGGACGGTTTGAGCTCAGGATCGTCCTACTCCTCCCTCTTCCCAACTTCCTGAGATTTCTTCATCTAACGTATTATAGTTTTAGCTATTACATTCAGGTCTGTGGTCCACTTTGAATTTATTTTGTATCTGAAGTAAGATGGTGTGTTATGGACGGGATGGTCATCCTCCCCCTGCCCATCCAAAATTCTTGTGTCGAAATCTTAATCCCTAGTGCCTCAGACTGACTGTATTTGGAAATAGGGTTTTTAAAGAAGTAATGAGGTTAGAACAAGATCTTTAGTATGGGCCCTCATCCAGTAGGACTGGTGTCCTCATAGGAAGAGGAGACTAGGACACAGAGGAATGACCATGCGAACACACAGGGAGAACACAGCCATCTACGGGTCAAGGAAAGAGGCCTCCGAGGAAACCAACAGTGCTGAGACATTGGACTTCGAGCCTCCAGAATTGTGAGAAAAAATTAACTTCTGCTATTTAAGGCACTTTGTCTGTGGTTCTTTGTCATGGTACCCTAACAAGCTGACATAGTAGAAGTGCAGCTTCATTGTTTAGCATGTGCACATCTAGTTGTCCTGTGACGTTTGTTGGAAGACTGTTCTTTCCCCCATTGAATTATCTTGGTATCCTTGTCAAAAATTAGTTGACTCTCAGCACATGGTTTTATTTGTAGACTCTCTGTTCTATCGGTTTTTATCTATTCTCATGCCGATACCACCCTGTCTTGATTACCATTAATTTTATAGTAAGTTTTGAGATAGGAAGTGTGAGTCCTCCAGCTTTGTTCCCCTTTTTCAAGATTGTTTGGCTGCTACGGTCCTTTGCATTTCCACATGAATTTTATAATCAGTTTGTCAATTTCTGGAAAAAAAAACAAAAACGAACCGTGGGAGTTTGATAGGAGTTGCTTTGAATCTTTAGATGAGTTGACCAGTAATGTGATCTTAGCAATATTAAGTCTTCCAATCTATGAACACAGGGTGTTTTTCCATTTATTTAGGTTTTCTTTCATTTCTTGAAACAATGTTTTGTAGTTTTCAGCATACGAAGTCTTGCACTTCTTTAAATATATTTCTAAGTATTCTGTTTGATGCTATTGTAAATGGAATTGTTTTCTGAATTCTATTTTAGATTCTTCATTACTATTATCTAAAATTATGGTGGTTTTTCTATACTGATCTTGTATCCTCAGACCTTGCTGAAGTCGTTTTTATCTCTTATGTGTATGTCTGTGCGTATTTCTTAGGTATTGCTATATATAAGATCATATCATCTGTTAAGTAGGGTTGGTTTTACTTCTTTTCCAATCTGGATGCCTTTTATTTCTTTTTCTTGCCTAACTGCAAGAACAATTTCCCTTCCCCTTCTGCTGGCATTGGGAAGAAGGGTCAATTCTTGGTCCAGCAGCTCTCCCTGAAGGACCTTATAGGGTTAAAGAACAAGGAGTGAAGAGCAAAACACCTTGAAAATGGAAAACGGATTTCTGTTCTCCCTAGTCTTTGATTCACCAACTTGGGTTAAAGGTTCTTGTTTCTGTGCTTGAAGATGGTGACGTAAGGATGGGCTGATATTGGGACTGTTGTTTCTGTGGCTGCCATTCAGGTTACAAAATCAGAAGTCTAAGGACCTGGAAAAAAATGGAGCAACTGTAAACCTTTTGGATTTGCAGTGATTTTTGCACATTCAATTAGTTTTTTAATTTCCATGAAGGAATGCCTGTTGTCCTGTTGGTGGCAGTAAAACACTACTGCTGTGGAAATAGCTAAGCGTCTAGGGCTTCCAAGTCTTCCCTTTCCGTTGGCATTCCTTTATACTGGTTTTTTCTCCCTTCCAAAGTAATTTGTTTGAATGTTTAGTCTCTTTTTCACTTTTCTCTAGTATATCCTCAGCTCAATGATAGGGTAGTTTTAGGGTGCTATCTAATAAATGCTAAAACAACCAACACAATTGGGGGTGCGAGATAATCGAGGAATTTTTTTTTTATTTTTTTTTTTAAGATTTTATTTATTTGACAGAGAGAGAGAACACAAGCAGGGGGAAAGGCAGGCACAGGGAGAGGGAGAAGCAAGCTCCCCACTGAGCAAGGAGCCCGATGTGGGTCTCCATTCCAGGACCCTGGGATCATGACCTGAGTCGAATGCAGCTGCCCAACTGACTGAGCCACCCAGGCGCCCCAAAATACTCAAGGAATTTTAAAGTTCCAGAAATAATGCGTTTTATCGTTAGGGATCCAAATCAGAAAAAAAAAAAAGTATATCATCACAGTACAGTGCATGTATTATATAACACCTTAAATTTGTGAAAGTAATTCTCATTATTTATTTCTCGTGAGACAATCCAAAATGCCAGGGAAGAAGGATAGTTGACTAATCATGCCATGTCCGCATTGTTGGTAATTCATTTGGACTTAACGAACGAAATATGAGGTCACTTCACAGAAATAAAAACAAAAGAATCCAGTGTCCCCCTTGTCCTATTTCTGTGAGAAAACTAAGTAATTTTAGCACAAACACATTCAAGCTTTTGTCTCTTTCACTTAAAAGGTTCTCTTCATTTGTGTCCTCCTCTGCTGGGCTCCTGTCTTTAATGAAGGTAGGCTCTGCCTTCATTTCAAGGTTATTTCCCACCTTGGTCCTTGATCCCAGCTTTCTTGCCTCCCTTTGGAGAAGCCTGTGATGGTTGGTTCGTTCACTTGGCCTACAGACATTCAGGTACTCGCTGAATGCCTGTTATCAGCAGGTCATGGGTCAGGTGTGACAGCTTGCAGAGGTGACAGTCTGGGTCCTCCAGCTGTTGTGAGTCTGAGGGAGGAAGCAAGCAAGTAGACAGTTATAATTCAGTGTGATTGCTCCCGAATTTTCAAAGGGGTCTTCGGACGCTGAAAGGCTGCATGCCAAATCCATTCTGGGAGAACCAGGAAAGATCATTCCCGAGGTGGCAACTAACCTTAGAAGAGGGCATTACAGGCTGAGTGAATAGCGTGCAGAAGAGGCTTGAGGAGGAATGGCCGAGGCAAGTCCTTTGCTATGCTCCATTTGAGGCTGGTCTATGGAAAGAGGTTCTGTTAAGGGGCTTTAAATACATTTTTGCCACCAATTTACTATGGGATTTTCATCAAATCATCTAACTTTCTAACCCTTAATGTCTTCACTTATGAAATAAGGGAACAGGAAAATATGGTTTCTAAGGCTCTAAATTTGTCTTGTTGGCTGTCAGTCTATGCTGTGTATGTGTGTATTTATGTGTGTATACGTACGTATGTATGTATACACACTGTAAATGCTATATACAACCATCTCGGTCCTTTATGAGTAGATAATAATCATCTTATAATTAGCGCAATTATTTAAATGCTTGAGTCAAGTTTATCTTTGTGTCTCTTACAAAAAAGAGTTTGCAGAACAATATAGTAAAATTTGGAGGAAAAGAATATTCAGTCCATTATAGTTTTAAATGAATACCATCAAGTTGTCTTCAGTCCCACTTAAAAGTGGGATTCGAGACCCTTGAATCGCAACAACTCATTTGTTCTAAATTAGTGAAATATTAGCGTGTGTGTGTGTGAGGATGTGTGTATAATCTGACAACTATCACCAATAACTGTATAATTGTGTAGCATTTATCATTTGTGATAAACTCTCAAATGCATTTCAAAAATGATTAATAAAATTAATAGCAATACACCTATCATTTGTTGAGCACTTAAAATATGCCTGGTGCTGTGCTAAGCACTTTTATTTGTTTATCTTTTTTTTTTTAAGACTTTATTTATTTGACAGAGAGATAGCCAGCGAGAGAGGGAACACAGGCAGGGGGAGTGGGAGAGGAAGAAGCAGGTTTCCAGCGGAGGAGCCTGATGTGGGGCTCCATCCAGGACCCTGGGATCACACCCTGAGCCGAAGGCAGACGCTTAACGACTAAGCCACCCAGGCGCTCCTGTGCTAAGCACTTTTAAACTAATCTTCATGACCTTTAATGTTTTTCTTTTTTTAAAAATTACAGTAAAATATACATAACAGAAAAGTTACCATTTTAGCTGTTTCTAAGCATATATTCAGTGACACCAAGTACATCCACATTGTTGTTAAATCTTCACTATCATCAGCTTCCCACCTTGTAACTCTGAGCCCATTAAACAATTATATCCCCCTTCTCCCCTCACCCCCAGCCCTTAGCAGCCACCATTACACTTTCTGTCTCTATGAATTCGACTACTTTAGATACGTCCTATAACTAGAATCATACAGTATTTGCCCTTTTGTAACTGGCTCATTTCACTTAGCATGATGTACGACCTTTAACTTTAAAGATTATAAAGAGAAACTAGGATACTTGGTGGTGGTGGGGAATAAACTGAACAAAACAAAGATGTCATGACAAACAAAAATCTTTACATAACACAGGCAAGATTTGGTGATTATAACACAAAGTCCTTTTTTTTTTTTTTTAGAGAGAGAGTGTGTGCTAGTGGGGCAGGGGAGGGTCAGAGAGAGAATCCTAAGCAGGCTCCGCGTGGAAGCCCAACAGGGAGCTTGACCTCCCAACCCTGAGATCATGACCTGAGCTGAAATCAAGAGTCTGATGCTTAACCCACTGAGCCACTCAGGTGCCCCTATAACACAAAGTCTTGAATTTCCTCAAAAGTTCTTAAATCAAATCCTCCTAACTTGGATTAGCCTTTTATTCCAGTGCCTTAACAAAAAAGGACAATGTGTGTTTACATGCTTCACAAGTTAATACAGTTGAGTCACTAGTGACTTTATCCAAACATCTGAAAAAAAAAAATTGTCTCATCAAGAGGGGAAAGGTCTCTTGAATCTTTAAACATCAGTCAGTAAACATAATACTTTGTACCTACTCTGCTCAAGGCATTAACCAAGACCCAGTGATTTGTATCCTCGAGCATCCATAACCTGACAGTTTATAGACAGCTCCCTAATTTATGAACTGGTGGTGTTAGTTAATATCTCCAGTTTACAGATAAGGAAACAAAAGCTTTGAGATGGTAAATGACTAAAGTCATTCAGTTAAGAGAATGACACACCAGACCCACAACTGGGCCTGTCTTACCATAGAATCGGTGTTCTTAACCACTAAACTGTGGCAGGTGTGTATGTTTTAAAGCCTCCAATTACCCTGTGAAGAAGAGATTATTATTCCTCCTCGATACTCAGTTCTAGAGCTCTTAGTCGAAATATCATGCTTTTTTATATTGTACCTAGTTGGAGACACTCACATTGTAGCGAAATCAGATTGCATTTAAAAAATCCATGTTAACATCATACTATGAATGAAAAGAAAGGTTTTTTTTTTTTTTTTTATCTAAGTTGTTTGAAGGTTGTATAGGGAAGGAAAAAAATTTCGTCAGCGTTGTTAGGGTCTCTGGCTAGACCTGAAAATTAAACTGACAAAGACAAATTAACAGGAGAAAAGCATACAATTTCATTTAATATGTTTTACTTGACATGGGAGCCTTTATAAGGAAACGAGGACCTTAAGAACTGATTAAACTTGAGTGTTTTTATGCAAGGTTTGAGAAGAGTGAATGGTTGTGGAGAAATGTGTAGGATGAAGGGAGTAGGAGCTAAGTGTAACAAACTGGGGGAAATTTCACAAGGCCTGCTCGTTTGGATTCTTCTCAGTATCCCTCTATCTTGGAGGTAGGGATGCTCCTTTTCTCCAGGTTTAGGGAGGGCAGTTCTCACATGAGGTATTATGACCTGCTTCAGGGGAGAAAGGCAGGGGAAGGTCAGAGAAACCTTCCTGCTTCTGCTGTTTTCTCTTTCAGCTTAAAATATGCTGAGGTGCCATATTTGGGGGTAGTGTGTTCCAAACCCCATCAACTGTATGTTCAAAGATAATTGTCCCAGTTTTAAAATGTCACTGGTTTAACAGGACAGAAGCAGGGCCAGAGCAATTAGGAGCCATTGTTACATCAACAAATAACTAAATTTAGGCTAATGAGAACAAACTCACTATCAAGTGTGATCGTGGAATTAAAATATTCTCTCCCCCTGACTGGCTAGAATAATATTTGATTTCTGAGTTCTGCCTATCCATTTCTTCTTTCATAGCTTCTTCTTTCATAGCCTGTAAGATGTATGAAGTCATCCCTGAATCCTGCTTAAGGCCCTATTGATACTCTCTTTCACTCTGACCAATCACTATGTATGAGCTGATCATAGGGAGATATTATCAGGAGACTTTTGTCAGAGGATGTCCCTGCCCAATAAGTTTTTATGACCCTTTTTATCTGCAAGAGTTGCTAGTATTGCTTTTCAGCATGAAATAGACTAATTTTGTTCATTAAAGTGCTGACAGGGTTGATGACTCACTGTAGGAATCGATTGATACTATCACAATAATATAACCAGTTGGAGGAAATTCAACTGAAGCCTATAAAAATGTATTTGATAGTTGGTTTATGCAGGTTGAGAAAAGGTTGAAATATGCTTTTACTGAAAATATAATAACCAAAACCCTCGTAGGCTTGGTCTTTTTTTTTTCTCCTTTGTTGTTTTCTTTTGACTAAGGAAATTTGGTTTTGGCAAAGTCAAGTGAATGTAGAGCAAAATCTTTTATTTGTGGCATATGTAACCTTAATTAACTAGAGTATAAGCTAAGCTGCTGTTAAAAAAGAGAAAGAACCATAAGAAATACAGTGGCTTAACTGAAATAGTTTATTTCGTTCACACGTACCATTCCAGAAAGAGGAGTCCTGGTCCAAAAAGGCAGGCAGGTCAGCTCCATGAGGTCACTCGGGGACTTAGGCTCCCTATGTTTTTGCACCTCCAGTTTCTAGGATGTTGTCCTCATGTATCTGGTTAAAATTAAATCAATGCCTCATCCAAATTCCAATTCAGAGAAAGAGGGAAATTTTAAGCAAAAGTGGAAGGCAAGCAATTTTCTTTTAAGCAGATAGTAAAGAAGTTGAATATGTTACTTTTGCTAACATTCCATTGACATATGTTTCGTCCATGTCCACACTTAACATGCGGAACTAGGAAATACAGTCTAGCTCAGCAGCCATTTGACCTGTTAAATTCTTATGTCTATGGAGGAAAGGGGAAATTTTTTAGAGAATAATTAGAAGTATGTCACAGTTTGCTCCTCTGGCCATTCACCATATCTGTGATTACCTTTATTCTTACACATAAATACTATCTCCTTCCCAAGGGAGACATTCAGAAAGCTCATTCAGTTAATTCGTCTGCTCAAAGTCAGGGGATTCTGTATGAAGCACAGTTCTGTGTCCCAGGTCCAGAATAGTTCCTCGAAGTCCAGTGACAAGGTATCTGGTCATCTCACGTCCAGCACACAAAAGCTGCAGGGAAAAGTATAACTGCAACAGAAGTTCTCATGTGGAAAGGGAAGAATGGGAAGCATACCATAATCACTGGTCTGTTGGAATTTACTGCTCTAGGAGTAGAGGAATGTTCTTGGGTAGCCCATTTGACTGCCTCCTTGTTCTTATCTCTAGGAGCTATTTCATTATCTATTGTCCTCTGTGGTGACACCTAAAGTTAGTGTTAAGAGAGTAATTATTTAGGAGGGGTGCCTCCGTGGCTCAGTCAGTTAAGCATCTGCCTTCAGCTCCAGTCATGATCCAGGAGCCTCTGCCGCCCACCTCGTCCACGTCTGCCCAGCGTCTCCGTTTCATCCCGGCCATGTGAGTGACTGGCTTCTGTACCTCATCCTGTGGCTTGTCCCGTATAGTTAAACATCCACTACGACACAGTGTGCAGGCCTCCCACCGCGCCACCCAGAAAAGCCGGGCTGCTCGGGCTGAGCCTTCCCTGTCCTGCTCGCTCCCAGCACATCTTTGGTCATGAGGGAACAATTAGGAAAAACTCCCTCCAGGTTATATTTAGAAAGGGGTGAAGGGGAACGCACTTCCTCTAGTAATTCTCATTCAGTTGCACAGGACCAACTGTCCCCACCTACCCCTAGGCCCGCACCACTGGGCAGGCCTCAGGCTCTCTGCTCAGGGGGGAGTCTATATCTCTCTCTGCCCCTTACCCTGCTTTTGCACTCTCTCTTTCTCTTTCAAATAAATCAATAAAATCTTAAAAAAAAAAAAAAAGTGTCAGTATGAATATGACCTCCTTGGAAACTGTATATTTTTCAAAGCATGCTTTCTATTTGTGGAGATTTGGAAGCCTGAGAGTTGTTTTAGTGATCAAACAAATATAAGCTTTTTTTTAAGCCAGGTTTTGCACTCTTTAGGGAATTAATTAATTAATTAATATTTTTGTGGGCTTTTGGTCTTTTTGCTTCTAGGTAGTTTGTGGTAAATAATAAACAGAGCCATTTTTTTTTTTTTCTAAACGTAGTTCTTAAGTCTTCTTATTCTATTTGTCTGTTTGTTTTTAGTGGGCCATTCTCTTCTTCCTCCATTTTAGTAGGGGTTACCCTGAGGCCAGCTAAAACCACAAGCTTGGGTAGGAAGGCAACACCCTTAATTTGGTCTTTGACTCTTGGCTGGATCTATATTTTGGCTGAGAAGTCTTAATGAGAGATACTGATGAAAAAATAAAGAACTTATTTATCCTTCCACTTGGGGGACAATTTAGATTTTCTAACCCTGAGGCCTCAAACCAAGGTACTTGATCAGTTTAAGCTATAGACCACTTAATAACCACTTTCTCTAGAGTGACAGGTATCATAGACCCACACAGTCTACCTTTTAGTTTTTACACTTTTACCATTATTGTGACATAGAAAGGTTCACCAATTTTCCATTCTGCAATATCTGTTTTCTTGCCTTATCTTTCACTCAACCACAAAGCCAAGAAATTTATTTTAAGTTTCAATTTTGCTAGCACCTTACTTCTGGGTACCAATTTTTATATTAGATTATAGGCTAAACTGCCATACCAGTCCAAAATATAGTGCCTTAAATAAGAAAGGAGTTTTTTCCCTTTTTTATGTGACAGTCTGTGAAGATAGGCCTGTGGTCCAGGTCAATTTGCAGCTCGACGCCATGAGATCATCCAGGAACCAAGTTCCTTTCATTCTGTTGTTCTACGTCAGGGTTTCTTTAACTCAGTAATATTTTTTTTTAAAGATTTTATTTGAGAAAAAGAGCAAGAGAGTGAACACAAGTGGGGAGGGGCAGAGGGACAAGTAGACTCCCTGCAGAGCAGGGAGCCTGACACAGGGCTCAGTCCCAGGACTCTGGGACCATGACCCGAGCCAAAGGCAGACACTCAACCAACTGAGCAACCCAGGTGCCCCTCAAACTCAGTACTGTTGACATATCGGGGCAGCTAGCAGTTTGTTGTGGATGGTTGCCCTGTTGCAGTATATATATAGGATGGTTAGCAGTGTGTCTGACCTCTACTTGCTGGATGCCAATGGCACTTCACTAGTTAGGACAAACAAAAATGTCTCCAGACATTACCAGATGTCCCCTGGGAGGCAATATCATTCCTGGTTGTGAAACATTGCCTTATAATCTCTTGGAATCATCGTCATCTATGTGGTCAAAGCAGATTTTGATCCATACGGAAGAGGAAAACCAACCAATCAAAACAGTCTCAGATGGTATAGTTAGCAATGACATTAATATAGTAATTATAACTTTATTCCATATGTTCAAAAGCTAAGATATGGAAGATATAAAAAAGACCCAAACTGAAGTTCAAGAGATAAAATAACAATGTTTGGTAGAACTAAGAAATATATTAAATGGGGAGGTTGGCTAGGAAGATAGCAGAATAGGAGGACCCTAAGCTTGCCTCATTCCACAGATACAACTAGGTAACACTCATATCAGCATTAATAATGTGGAAGATAACCCAAAGACTGGGAGAACAAACTCCACAAGTAAAGATAGTGAAGAGGCCGCATGAAGAAGGTAGGAAGGGCGAAGACACAGTTTGGGAGTGAAACATTCATGGTAGGGAGGGAGCTGGTGGTGCAAAAAACCAGAATTTCACAAGAGGGAGCCCATGAATAAAGGGATGAATTCCCGTAACATTTGTCTTTGAAAGCAAGAGGGGCGGAATTTTATAAGTTCTTACAACCAGTGAGACTTAAAGCCTGGAATTTTAAAAACCCGCAGGCTCAGCTCTGGGAGAGCCCTAAGGGCATCAGGAAGGGAGTTCCTGCCCTTAAAAAGACAACAAGACCAATAGCCCATACAGATGCAGCATAGCACCAGCAGTTTGAAAAACACAAAGGACAGATGGGAGGGAGAGTGATTGGCTCATCTCAGAGCATGGCTTGGAGAGACAGGGATCATGGAGAGACCCCTCTAGGAACAAGGTTGGTAGGCACCATCTCCCTCCGCTGTCCCCAGCATAAACAATGGCCACCTGTGGGAACCAGTAGCACTTGTTACCGAACTTGTTGCCCCCATTCAAGCCCCCATGCTTCAGCAATCTGCCCTTCCAAGTCATGCTTCTGGCACTACAGGCCCCCTCCTGCAGACTGGCACAAATCCTGCCAACACCACATCTCCTGACCTGTGCATTTTGCAGAACCTCAGTTCCAGCTATGGAAGGGGACAGGTCTCATTTCACAAGCAAACCACTGTGCACCTTGTTAAAACATACCCCCATCCCTACTGGGGACCAAACACTGCCCATAATAGGCAAAGAGAGCCTCCGCAGACAACTGGACTGAAAGAACAAGAGGCCAAGACTCAACAGCAGAGCACATGCAACACGCATAGGAGACATTCCCTGAAGGACCAGGCCCTGGGGAACAGGGGACACGTGGGGCACTACAGGACCTCGTCTTCATTAGGCTTTGTCATTAAGAGCAAGAGAAGTAGCTGACTTTCCTAACACATAGAAACAGACACAGAGAGTTAGACAAAATGAGGAGACAGAGAAATATATCCTAAATGAAGGACCAAACCCCAGCAAGAGACCTAGGTGAAAGGGATGTAAGTAATATGTCTGATAGAAAATTTGAAGTAACTATCCTAGGAGTACTTGGTTGGCTCAGTCAGAAGAGCATGTGACTCTTGATCTTGGGGTTTTGAGTTCGAGCCCCACATGGGGTGCAGAGATTACTAAAAAAATAAAAATAAATAAATAATGATCATAAATATACTCACTGGATCTGAGGAAAGAGTAGAAGACATCAGTGAGATTCTTAGCACACAGATAAAAAAGAACCAATCAGAGATCAAGAACACAATAAATAAAATTTAAAATACACTTGATTGAATAAATAGCAAGCAAGGTGCAATAGGGGAACAAATTAATGATCTGGAAGACAAAGTAGTGGAAGGTAAACCAACCTGAGCTAAGTAAAGAGAAGAAAATTATGCATATTGAGAATAGTCTCACAGAAGTCAGTGACTCCATCAAGCAAAATAACACTGGAATTACAGGAATCTCAGAAGAAGAAGAGAGAGAAGAGGGGGCAGAAAACTTATTTGAGGAATAATAGCTGAAAACTTCCCTAATCTGGATAAGGAAATAGATATCCAGATCCAGGAGGCACAGAGATTTCCCCAAAAATTCAACCCATGGAGGTTCTACTCCAAGACACATGATCATTTCAATGGCAAAAATTAGTGATAAAGAATTTTTTAAGGCAGCAAGAGAAAAGAAGACAGTTACATATAAGGGAAACACCATAAGACTTTCAGCTGATTTTCAGCAGAAACTTTGCAGGACAGAAGGGAGGGGCATGGTATGTTCAAAGCGCTGAATGGGGAAAACTGCATCCAAGAGAACTCTATCCAGCAAGGCTATAACATTCAGAATAGAAAGAGAGATAAAGAATTTCCCGGACAAACAAAAACTAAAGAAGTTCATGACCACTAAACCAGCCTTACAAGAAATATTAAAGGAGATCCTTTGAGTAGAAAGGAAAGACCATAAGTGAAAATATGGAAAGTAAAAACACAAAAGCAGTAAAAATTAATATTTCTATAAAAAATCAGTCAAGGGATTCATAAAATAAAAGGATATAAAATATGACACCATACACCTAAAACATAGGGGGAAGAGGAGTAAAAAATGGGTTCAAACTTAAGCAACCGTCAACTTAATATAGACTGCTATATGCAGATGTTATCGACAAACCTGATGGAAACCACAAATCAAAAACCAATAATACGGGGCACCTGGGTGGCTCAGTCATTAAGTGTCTGCCTTTGGCTCGGGGCGTGGTCCCAGGGTCCTGGGATTGAGCCCCGCATCGGGCTCCCTGCTCCACTGGGAGCCTGCTTCTTCCTCTCCCACTCCCCCTGCTTGTGTTTCCTCTCTCACTGGCTGTCTCTCTGTCAAATAAGTAAATAAAATCTTAAAAAAAAACAAAAACAAAAAAAACCAATAATAGATATGCAAAGAAGAAAGAGAAAGGAATCCAAGTATATCACTAAAGAAAGCCAACAAACCATGAAGGAGAGCAAGAGAAGAGAGAGAACATCTATAGGAACAACCACAAAGCAAGTAGAATATCTTTCAGTAATTACTTTGAATGTAAATGGATTGAATGCTCCAGTCAAAAGACATAGGGTGACAGAGTGAATAAAAAAGTAAGACCCATCTGTATGCTGCATACAAGAGACTCATTTTAGACCAAAAGATACCTGCAGATTGAAAGTCAAGGGATAGAGAAACATTTATCATGCGAATAGATGTCAAAAGAAAGCTGAGGTAGCAATACTTATGTCAGACAAACTAGATTTTAAAACAAAGACTGTAACAAGAGACAAAGAAGGACATTGTATAATAATACAGGTGACAATCCAATAAGAAGATACAACAATTGTAAGTATTTATGTACCCAACATGGGAGCACCCAAATACAGAAAACAATTCATAACAAACATAAAGGGATTGATCAATAGTAATATAATAATAATAGGGGACTTTAACACTTCACTTTACATTGATGGATAGATCATTCAGAGAGAAAATCAACAAGGAAACAGTGGCTTTGAATGACAATGGAGTTAATAGACATATTCAGAACATCCCATACTAAAAGAGCAAAACACACATTCTTTTCAAGTTCACATGGAACATTCTCCAAAGAAATCACTATTAGGCCACAAAACAAGTCTTAAATTAAAAAAAAATGGAAGTCATATCACGCATCTTCTCTGACCACAATGTTATGATGCTAGGAATCAACCACAAGAAAAATCTGGAAAGAACACAAATACATGGAGGTTAAATAACATGCTACTAAAGAATGAATGGGTCAACCAAGAAATCAAAGAAGAAATCAAAAAGCACATGGAAACAAATGAAAATGAAAACACAGTGGTCCAAAACCTTTGGGATGCAGCAGAAACGGTTCTAAAAGGGAAATTCATAGCAAGACAGGCTTAACTGAAGAAGCGAGAAAATTTCTCACATAACCAACCTAATCTTATACCTAAAGGAGCTAGAAGAAGAATAAATAGGGGTGCTGGGTGGCTTAGTCAGTTAAGTGTCCAACTCTTGATTTTGGCTCAGGTCATGATCTCAGGGTCGGGAGATCAAGCCTGCATGGAGCTCCTCCCTCAGCGTGAAAGGTGCTTGAGATTCTTTCTCTCCCTTTGCCCCTCCCCTGGTCATGTGTGCTCTCTCTCTCTCTCAAAATAAATAAAATCTTTAAAAATAGAAGAAGAACAAATAAAACCTGAGCCTAGCAAGATGAAGGAAACAATACAGATTAGAGCAGAAATAAATGATATAGAAACTAAAAAACAGTTGAACAGATCAATGAAACCAGAAACTAGTTCTTTGAAAAGGCCAACAAAATTAATAAACCTCTAACCAGACTCATCAAAAAAAAAAAGAGAGAGAGAGAGAGAGGACACAAATAAAATCACTAATGAAAGAGGAGAAATAACAACCAATGCCACAGAAATACCAACAATTGTAACAGAATACTATGAAACCCTATATACCAACAAATTGGAAAATTTAGAAGAACTGAATCAATTCCTAGAAACATGTGACCTACCAAAACCAGAGCAGGAAGAAATAGAAAATTTGAACAGACCAATCACCAGCAATGACATTGAATCAATAATGAAAAAACTCCCCAAAAACAGAAGTCCAGGACCAGATGGCTTCACAGGTGAATTCTACCAAACATTTTAAAGAGTTAATACCTATTCTTCTTAAACCATTCCAAAAAATACAGGAGGAAGGAAAACTCCCAAATTCATTCTGTGAGGCCAGTATCACCCTGATAACAAAACCAGATAAAGACACCACAGGAGTACCTGGCTGGCTCAGTCAGAAGAGCATGCGACTCTTGATGTCAGGGTCATGAGTTCATGCTCCTCGCTGGGTATGGAGATTACTAAAAAACAAACAAACAAACAAAAAAACCTTAAAAAAAAGGACACCACAAAAAAAGAGAACTACAGGCCACTATCTTTCATGATAATGCAAAATATTAGCAAACCCAATCTAGCAGTACATTAAAAACATACACCATGATCAAGTGGGATTTATTCCTGGGATGCAAGGGTGGTTCAATATTCACAAAACAATCAACATGATACGTCACATCAATAAAAGAAAGGATAAAGACCGTATGATCTTTCAATACATGCATAAAAAGCATTTGACAAAGTACAACATCCATTCATGATAAAAATCCTGTGCAGAATAGGTCTAGAGGGAACATACCTCAACATAACGAAGGCCTTATATGAAAAACCCACAGCCAACATCATACTCAGTGATGAAACTGAAAGCTTTGCCTCTGTCAGGAGCAAGACTAGGATGTCCACTCTCACCACTTTTATCAACATGGTACTGGAGTCCTCACCACAGCAATTAGACATCATAAAGAAATAAAAGGCATCCACATTGGTAAGGAAGAACAAAAACTCTCACTATTTGCAGATAACATGATACTCTATATAGAACTCTAAAGACTCCACCAAAAAAAACTACTAGAACTGAGAAATGAATACAGTAAAGTCACAGGATACAAAATCAATATATAGGAGTCTGTTGCATTCTTATACACTAATAATGAAGCAGCAGAGAGTGAAATTAAAGAAACAGTCCCATTTACATTGCACCAAAAACAATAAAGTATCTGGGAATAAACATAACCAAAGAGGTGAAAGACTTGTACTCTGAAAATTATAAAACACAGAGGAAAGAAATTAAAGACAACACAAAGAAATGGAAAGACATTCTATGCTCATGGGTTGGAAGAACAAATATTGTTAAAATGTCTGTATTACTAAAAAACAATCTACAGATTTAATTCAATCCCTATCAAAATGCCAGCAGCATTTTTCACAGAACTAGAACAAACAATCCTAAAGTTTATATGGAACCACAGAAATCTCAAATAGCCAAAGCAATCTTGAAAATGAAAAACAAAACTGGCGGTATTGTGATTCCAGATTTCAAGTTATATTAGAAAGCAGTAGTAATTAAAACTGTATATTATTGGAATAAAAATAGACACATAGATCAATGGAACAGAATAGAAAACCCAAAAATAGGCCAACAATGAAATGGTGAATTAATATTTGACAAGGTAGGAAAGAATAGCCAGTGGAAAAAAGAATATTCTCTTCAACAAATGGTGTTGGGAAAACTGGGCAGCCACATGCAAAAGAATGAAATTGGACCACTTTCTTCCACCATACACAAAAATAAAATGGATTAAAGACCTAAATGTAAGGCCTGAAACACAGAAATCCTCAAAGAGAACCTAGGCAATAATCTCTCTGACATTGGCTGTAGCCACATTTTTCTAGATATGTCTCCTGAGGCAAGGGAAATGAAAGTAAAACTAAACTATTGGGGAACACCTGGGTGACTCAGTTAAGCATCTGCTTTCGGCTCGGGTCATGATCTCGGGGTCTTGGGATCAAACCCTGTGTCGGGCTCTCTGCTCAGTAGGGAGTCTGCTTCTCTCTCTCCATCTGTCCCTCCCCCTGCTCATGCTGTCTCTCATTCTCTCTCTCTCTCAAATAAATGAATAGGATCATTAAAAGAAAATTTAAAAAAACACCTAAACTATTGGGATTACATCAAAATTAAAAGTTTCTGCACAGCAAAGGAAATAATCAACAAAACTAAAAAGCAATCTCAGGGGCACCCGGGTGGCTCAGTTGTTAAGCATCTGCCTTCAGCTCAGGTCATGATCCCAGAGTCCTGGGATTGAGCCCCACATCAGGCTCCCTGCAGGGGGCCTGCTTCTCCCTCTCCCTCTGCCCACTGCTCCCCCTGCTTATACTCTCTCTCTCTGCCAAATAAATAAATAAAATCTTAAAAAAGAAAAAAAGCAACCTACTGAATGGGAGAAGATATTTGCAAATGACATGTCCAATAAAGGGTTAGTATCCAAAATAAAGAACTTATAAAACTCAACACCCAAAAAATGAATAGTCTAATTAAAGAATGGGCAGAAGACATGAACAGACATTTCTCCAAAGAACGCATATAGATGGGGGCACCTGGGTGGCTCAGTCAGTTGAGTGTCTGACTTTTAATTTCAGCTCAGATTGTGATCTTAGAGTTGTGAGATCAAGCCCCGCATTTGCATCAGGCTCCATGCTCAGCAACGGACCTTGCTTGAGATTCTCTCCCTCTGCCCCTCCTCCCTCCTTGAGCATGCATCTCTCCCTCTCTCTCTGTCTAAAATAAATAAAATCTTTATTAAGGGGTGCCTGGGTGGCACAGCGGTTAAGCGTCTGCCTTCGGCTCAGGGTGTGATCCCGGCGTTATGGGATCGAGCCCCACGTCAGGCTCCTCCTCTATGAGCCTGCTTCTTCCTCTCCCACTCCCCCTGCTTGTGTTCCCTCTCTCGCTGGCTGTCTCTATCTCTGTCGAATAAATAAATAAAATCTTAAAAAAAATAAAATAAAATAAAATAAATAAAATCTTTATTAAAAAAAAAAAGATGACATATATATGGCCAAGAGACATATGAGAAGATTCTCATCATCACTTATCGTCAGGGAAATGCAAGTCAAAACTACAATGAGATATCACCTCACATCTATCAAAATGGCTCAAATCAAAAAACAAAAAAACAAATGTCAGCAATGATGTGGAGAAAAAGGACTCTCTTGCACTGTTGGTGGTAATGCAAACTGGTATAGCCACTGTGGAAAACAGTATGGAGGCCCCTGAAAAGTAGAAAATATAATTATCCTATGAACCAGTAATCACACTGCTGGGTATTTATCCAAAGAATACAAAAACACTAATTCAGAGAACACATGCACCCCTGCATTTATTGTGGCATTATCTACAATAGCCAAGATATGGAAGCAGGCCAAGTGTCCATCAACTGATAAATGGATAAAGAAGATGTGATATATATATGATGTGATTTCACTCATATGTGGAATTTAAGAAGCAAAGAAAGGAGCAAGGGGGAAAAAAAGAAAGACTAACCAAGAAACAGACTCTTAACTGTAGAGAACAACCTGATGGTTACCAGAGGAGAGGTGGGGGAGGGGGGAATGGGTGAAATAGGGGATGGAGATTAAAGAGTACGCTTATTGTGATGAAAGATGAAATATATTGAATGGAATTAATGTCAGATGAGAAGTTGCAGAAGAAAAAATTAGTGAACTTGCAGACACAGCAGTTGAAACCATTCAAAATTAAATGCAAAGAGAAAAAAAGAATTTTAAAAAAGGAGTAACAAGTTTTATAATACTTCAAATGGCCTCCTGCATATGTAATTAGAGTCCCTGAAGAAGAGGCAAGAGGAAGAGGGCAGAAAAAACATTTGAAGAAATAGTAGCTGATGTTTTCCCAAATTTGATGAAAACTGTAAAGCAACAGACCCCAGAAATTCAGTGAATTCCAAGCAAAAAACATATGAAGAAAACTACACGCAGACATGTCATAATCAAACTATTCAAAACCAGTGATAAAAAGAAAATCTTAAAAGTAGTCAAAGAAAAAAAGACACAATATTTATAGCAGAACAAGGTATTACAGATTTCTCCTTAAAAACAATGCAAGCAATAAGATAATAGAACAGGAAAAAAATCACAAAAATGTCTTCACAAAAGTAAGGCAAAATACTTACAGTCATACAAAACCTGAGAGAGTTCATCACTGGCAGATATGAATTGCTAAAAATGTTAAAGGAAAGCTTCTGGCTGAAGGAAAATGATCCTTGATAGAAACAGGAATCTGTTCCACACAAAGGACTATAGAACTCTGCAAGTGGTAACTATATGGGTAAATGAATAAGACTTTTTTCTTATTGTTTAAATTTCTCTAAAATATAATTCACTGTTTAAACAAAAGTAATAATGTGCTATGGAGTGTATAACATATGTAAAATAGAAATGCGTGACAATAATAAAATATAACCCAGGAGGGAAGAAATGGTGGTATACCATTGCAAGGCACTTAAACTAGGTGCAAAGTGTGTAGTCCCGTTTCAAGGCAGACGTGATAAGTTAAAGCAACAGTAAAGCAACCGCTGAAGTAGCAAAACAGAGTTACAGCTAATAAGTCAACAAAGGAGATAAAATCGAACCATAAAAAATATTCAGCCTGAAAGAAGCAGAAAAAAAGGAAAGAGGAGAAAAGGTAGATCAAACAAATAAAAAACACTTCAAGATGATAAACATTTATGTACCTAATAAGACTTCTAAGCAGACTGACCAGGAAAGCAAAAGAAAAACACAAATTACTAATAGCAGATTCTACAAACACTACAAAGGATAATAAGAGAACATTCTGAACAACATTATGGCAATAAATTTGGCAATTTAGGTGAAATGGACAAATCTCTTGAAAACCACAAACTTCCAAATCTCACTCAAGAAGAAGGAGATCATCCAATTAGCACTTTATCTGTTAAAGAGTGCTCTTTTCACAATACATTTTATTTGCAACTTGAAATTTTTATTAACTAGAGGAAATTGAAACATGGTCACAGGGGTACTAAATTCCAACATTTGGACAAAGTGGTAAGTCTTGTGTCTTAAGACATGGAAGCTGCTGGGGAAAACAGCATAAGATTGATATAAGGGGGCGCCTGGGTGGCTCAGTCATTAAACATCTGCCTTCGGCTCAGGGGGTGATCCCGGGATCGAGCCCCACATCAGGCTTCTCCGCTGGGAGCCTGTGTCTTCCTCTCCCACTCCCCCTGGCTGTGTTCCCTCTCTCGCTGGCTGTCTCTCTCTCTCTGTCAAATAAATAAATAAAATCTTTAAAAAAAAAAGAAAAAGATTGACATAAGAACAGATGTTTTTACAATTTACCCTCCACCTAGTCATACTTCTGTAGTTTAGACTGATCAGGAAAAAAGACCGTATTCTGTGATGTGGTGTCGTTCTATTCTTTCACCATTAGGGACTCTTGAGGTCCCTTGCTTCTCCACCCATCCCTTTGGTGGTTTCTTCTTCCTCCTCAGGTTTTAGTGGTAGATAAGTCTTTGGGCCTTCTACATTATTGCACTGTGTACATTCACTTTCCAAAGAAAATAATTCCAAAATTTTGTTCTAGCTCAAGTTCCCATTTTATTTTTTTAGCCACCTTATACGAAATCCTCAGCAGCCTTTGATATTTCTTTTTACTGTCATTACTGCTGTGTGCAGAAGGCAGCTTACGTACAGCACAACTTATGGGGGTGTCATTTATAGATCTGTACATCATGTTCTTGATGATTACACTGTGTTCATCTTTTTCGTTCTTCCATCAAAGTCTTTGAGCTAAACTATAGCACCATATCCTGAAAGCATCTTAAATTTTGTATATCATGCCTCCTTTTCTTTATTTATACAGTCTTCCCAGCCCCTGTGTTCTGGCTCAAACCCTGCCCTCTTTAAAGGGTGGTTCCTGACTCCTTCTGCCTGAAATGAACATCTGCTGCAATTACAAAATGTATCATTCACTTTGTCACCAACATACTGTTTCATTTTATTTAGATGTTTCATATATGGATGTCCGGCATTCTCCCATTAGACTACTTCTCAAAGACAAGTCTGAAGCTTTCTTTTTAGCTGCCAGGGTGGCAAGTGCATTTCTGCATGTTCAGCAAGCGTCCCTAATTCCAGGATTGAAGCAGCCACAAAAGGCCAAAGGATTAACCTCATCCTTTTTCTAGTTGTGGTATTTAAGTAGATTGCACTTCATCTAAAGCAATATTTGAGTAGTTTTGATTTTTCCCTGATGATCTATGCTTTGGTTTCATGTTTTATATTGGAGAGAAAGAAACCATACTAATCCTTGCTTCTTTAGATTGGATTTGTTAATTGTTTACATAGTGAACATAGATCTTTTCACGTCGATTATATATGCCAAAAACTCCTTTCTTCTGAGTACAAAAGTCCTATGTCCCAAATTTAAAATTTTTTCAATTTAAATAGTCATACACAGAAAGAAATTTCCCTCAAAACTAACAATGGTAAGTACAGCTTCAGACACTGTTTCTGTCCCTTTTCTCCTGTACTTAATAGAGTTTTACTAACTCCTAATGATTGGAATGGAATTCAGATACCCTAGTCTTTTCCTGAAAACTGTCCATACTATATTCACATGGATGTATCTGACTTCATCGTGGATCTCTACTCCAGCTAAACTGGCAGTGGACTCAGTATCAGCCATGCACACCTGGGGCTTGTCTGCTTTCTGTCTGGGAATAGCCTTTCAGTCTTTCTAAATCTACATATTTTTTCAAATCCAGCTCACATCTAATCTCTGATCATCACTTATACCTTCCTGTGTTACAGTCCTAAATAGAGAGAATTCTCAGGAAATACTGTTGCATTATAGCTTACATGCTCAAGTAAGTGCTTTTAAATATCTGCTTTATTTTACTTAAATGCCATTAAAGAATTTAAGGGAAGCTCTTTGAAACTAATTTGTTCATTTGTTACTGTCCCCTGGGTCAGCTTACAGCTCTGCATGGGCAGCACTTTGCATCATAGGAGAGATTAGACTTTTTGGGGGTATGGTATATTGGAGTGGGGTGTGAGGGAAAACCAGCTAAGGAGTCTAAACACATTGCCAGCTCTTCTGAGTCAGTTCTTCACTGAAGGACTTCAGTGAAGTCATTAGATTTATTTAAGTTTATTCCTGGCCTGAGATGAGTTTTTAAGAACCTGAGTACAAAGCCAAGAGTAGACAGAACTGTCAGGAGAGCAAATGAAAAAAAGTGTAAAGAAGGGCAGCCTGGAGGCGGAAGGGGGGAGGGGCAGTTGGGGGCAGTGAGGGAGTGGGGAGTAGAGTAAGTGCTTATCTGCCGCTCACTTTTACTAGTTCCGCAAACTCTTGTGAGGTTGGGCCAGCTCCATTTTAAATGATCAGCCTTGGAAAGGAAGCCACCAGTCAATCTATTCTTTTTTTTTTTTTAATCTGTTCTTAATTATTAAATTATAAATGCCTCCTCCTTAATTATAAAATAATGGGAGGTGGTGTATTTCAAATAGGACCCATTTTGTTCTTGGTGATATTTAAATAGACTCTTGGAAAGTTTTTCCCCTTCCTCTCCTCCTCCTCCTTCCTTTTTGTGTAGAATATACTGCAGTATTTCCAAGTATACTGTTAACAGAGAAGTGATTTTAAAACAGAGAATTAAGTCTTTAGATTAAGGTTAGTTCTTCATTCAGCTACCACTTTAATAAAATAAGCAATTTCAGTTAATATATATATATATGAATAAATCTAAATAATAAATATAGTTATGTATATATAAATTGTAGTTATCATGACTTGGCATTTTATGCTAGGTTTGGGCAATTATGGGGTAAATAAAAGAAATCAAAGAAATTCCTGTGGAGCACAGTTGTAGTTGGTGCATTCCTATTGGAAAATAATGTGTTTTCATTTCAGAGCAAAGACTACAAAGCTGACATTGGTATTTAATGAGCTAAAGGAATAATGCCTCTTTTAAGCACATGACCATTTGGGTCCTGCAGGAGCTTTTGAGCGTGTTTATTCAAGTGCTGACCATACAGACTATATTACTTCTCCACTATTATGTGCAGACTACAAGCTGTAGTGGCGACACCTGCTCTCAGGCCCCACTGTCTTGCATACCGTGAAATACTTATGTATTAGACTTTTAGTTCTTGAAGTTTGGCTAGATTTATCAACTTTCATTCAGAGGAAAGAAAGAAATAAAAACCATATGTAAATGTAAAACAAATGAAAACTGGAATGTAGTTCTTTGGTTAATTTATGTAGCCTAGCTAATTTCTTTTCAAACATCTTATCCATTTACTTGTAGTTTTTCTCTTATCTAAATGTAATAGCTTATAGGGGGACATATGGAAGTGTCTTCCATCTGCCGCAGGTGATTTCCATGTCATTTTCTTGAACGTACTTTTAATCCTGTTATTAGTAAATTCTGTATCTGTCCTCTTGGGCAAATAAACTCACCAATCAGATCTTTTCTTAAAGGTGCGTTTTATGTTAATACAGTTTGGGCACATGATGGCATTGTTTAGAAACCTTTGTTTGAGAACTTTAATGATTGGATTTTGCAGTACCGATTACTTATAGCCAAGTAAGTTACTATTTCCATCAACACTATACTTAGTTTCCGTGTGAAATGAAAAATATTTTTTAATTTAACACTCCCCTCCCCCATTTTTTGACACACTGAAGTCCAAGCTAAAACGATGACTCCTGGACTTGCATTTGTGTCCATCCTGCAAAGTGTCTGTCCGTTTGTCCATCGATCCACCTCCAGAGAACTAGCCTGTCTCATGATGAGAGCCCCCACACTCCTCAAGTCAAATGCATTTGTTTCTGAAGGAACTACCAAGTGATAGTGAGCATATTGCTAAATAACTTGAGTTTTATTTCTTTTCTTATGGCTTTTACGCTGTTTTGCTATGTGTTAGCATTTTCCC
The DNA here is from genome assembly GCF_002007445.2 of Ailuropoda melanoleuca. Taxonomy (NCBI): domain Eukaryota; kingdom Metazoa; phylum Chordata; class Mammalia; order Carnivora; family Ursidae; genus Ailuropoda; species Ailuropoda melanoleuca. The sequence continues at coordinate 78,397,728 of NC_048225.1, forward strand.
TCTTTTCTTTTAGAAATCCATAAATATTGCACTTGCTTTCATTTTGACCTTTCTTCTTACTAATTTAGATTTTAAATAAAACAGGTAGACACCGTCCCCTAATGTAATTCATGTCTTTTTAAAAATTAAGCTCCTGTTGTAATTGTTTTTAACTCACTTCTTCATTTGGGCATCAGTTATTCATTTATTTACTCAGTATTTATTTAATTAATCTGTGACCACAGTGACCAGGAGCTGTTGGGTAGTGGACATGCCAAGATGCACATGTTGTAGTTAAGTCATGGGCTTCACAGATAAGTAGGGAAGATAGACAGATACAAAAATGATTGCCATAGACTGCTCATTACTGTGTGGTAATGAAGAAACAGGACAGGATGCAAAGGCAGAGGAGGGAGGTAATGATAGGGATGACTTGAATTGATAGGGGCGCCTGGGTGGCACAGCGGTTAAGCATCTGCCTTTGGCTCAGGGCGTGATCCTGGCGTTCTGGGATCGAGCCCCACATCAGGCTCCTCCGCTATGAGCCTGCTTCTTCCTCTCCCACTCCCCCTGCTTGTGTTCCCTCTCTCGCCGGCTGCCTCTATCTCTGTCAAATAAATAAATAAAATCTTAAAAAAAAATTATTGGGATGACTTGAAAGAGAAAGTGACATTTGAGTCTTGATAGCAAGGAGGGGTGCCTCACTGGCTCAGTCAGAAGAGCGTCCGACTCTTGATCTTGGGGTCATGAGTTCAAGCTCCACATTGAGTGTAGAGATTACTTAAATAAGTAAAACTTAAAAAGATTAACAAGGGAAGACAAGGAATGATATTTTGGGCAATGAGAATAGCATATGTGAGAACCAGAAGTATCATAAAATAACGGCATGTTGGGGAAGAAGCTTCACGAGAACATTGGGCTTAGGTGTCAAGGTGACAGATGTAATTGGAAAGGCAGAAGAGATCTAGATTGTCTGAAGGGTGTCTTACAGTTAGGGTTGTGTGCTAACCTTTGAACCTGTGGGCCAGAGACTACCTTCAAATAGTTATGTAATTAAGTGTGGTGTTTTAGGAAGAAAATTTTGGAGACGGCAAGAAATAAAGGGAAATGTGGAGAGACTGGCAATAAATATGGAGAGTAGTTAAACTATTAGGATAGTCCAGGGGAGAAATAATAGAGCTTTTTTTTTTTTTTAAGATTTTATTTATTTATTTGACAGAGAGAGAGACAGCCAGTGAGAGAGGGAACACAAGCAGGGGGAGCGGGAGAGGAAGAAGCAGGCTCCCAGTGGAGCAGGGAGCCCGATGTGGGGCTCGATCCCAGGACCCTGGGTTCACACCCTGGGCCAAAGGCAGACGCATAACGACTGAGCCACCCAGGTGCCCCCAATAATGAGAGCTTTTTGAACCAAGGCTGTGACAGCAGGGACAGAAAGGGCTGGGTATGGGGGATACTGAGCATATCATTTTCCAGGTGCCTTCAGGGAGACATGGGAGCGATTTGATGTGCTTGATGATAAATGCTAAGTCATTGCTCTTCTCATTGCTATTCTCTCCTCTCTTTCTTGTCCCCTTCACAACTTCCCAGTCCTGTCCTGTCTTTAATTTTAAGGAAAGGAGCTGCATATAAAATGTTTTTTGTAGAGAAGGCCGCTTATTAGATCTTACCTATTCTCACTGACTGCTCCTTTAGTGATAACCAGTCTGTCCCTTACAGCTGAGCTGTGCTGTCGGATCAGCTTCTGCTAGGTTCCGTCGAAGGCGTTAGGGTTTGAACTCCGTTAACAATTAGACTCTCAGAGAAAGTGACCAAACCAATTGACATTTTAGCCAAATTTAGTGCCTCAAAATCAGCAACTTTGAGGGAGGATTCATATGTCATGGGGCATTTCACTTCCTCTGTGGTGTGCCCTTCCCTGATTTGGTAAAGAATATTGTCTCTGGCAATTTTGTATCAATAAGTTATATAAAAGAGGACATAATAAGCCACATGTACTTGGAAAGTTACACGAATATAATGAAGAGCTATTTTTCCTTTATGATGCTTCTCAGATTTAAGCATTGCTTTGTGTCCATGGCAACCACACCGGTCCAGGCTTTCTTCTTTTTACATTTGGCTCACTGCGAGAGCTTTATGACTTGTCTACCTTCAGTCTCTTCCTCTCTTAGACTCCCTTGCCCTCTGCTACCAGATTCATCTTTCCAAAGATTTGTCTCCATTATATGGTTCACCTGTCTGTTGTCTGATATAAGCCCATCATCTGCATTCCCTTTTCATTATAATCTGGCCTCAGAGATGCCTATTAGACACATTATTGCACAGTCATAAGGATCCCCTAATGTCCTAGTCATGGGTCTTGTTTCTGCTATAAGTCTATAATGCCCTTGAGGATAGAGACCATATTAGGCACTAGTTGTATATTCCGCTAGCACCGGGCACACCTCTGGGCTCATGGTGTGTACATAGAGAATTGAATATTTCCTCTTTCACCTTTTGCCCCTGGGCTCATTTAGTCCTCTCTATTCCCACTTGGTCTAAGGCGTGTTTCTGGTTATTTTGTGTTGTTAATTTCCTTCTCCTTCCTAAAGTAGTTGACAGTTTTATAGCATATATTATCCAAAGTTTGCAGGGTATTTTAAAAACCAGTATTATGATATCTTTGTTTTTAAATATAGAAACCTCTCTCTACCAGAAACCACAATGACTCAGCTACTTGCAAGTGTAAAATGGTTTCTGCAGTTTTAGGTGGCTAGTCTTTATGATGGTTATAGATTCATAGTAGCCTTTTTTGGAAGCATAACATTTAGTATCAATCATGGCATTACTACAGTTAACCGGGTAGACCTTTTGTACAAAGATGTGTATAGACGTAGATTCAGGGGGAAAAAAACAACTTGACGCTCATGAAAGATATATTCTACAATGCTTTTAAATTTTTTAATACCACTATGATATTTTTATTCAGTGTCCTTTTTTTTTTTATAAAATTGAGATAAAATAACTGCCTTGTCATAAGAACGTAGAATAACTGTGAAGAACAAAGACTATAAGGTAAGCTTACTTACCATCTGCTACACGGAAGTAACTAAATTCATTCCTCAGCAAACCCACAAGTTGCTGTGTTGTGGCGTTGTGGGGTCTCTCCGGGAGAGCTGAAACCATAAATACTGAATCTATAAATGTCAGGGGGTCACTTTAGTTGACTCTTAGTGGCTAAAGGAGAGATTCAGAAGGACCTGTAAAATAATAATCCTTTAAAGTAAAGATGAATGATGAATGAGTGAAAAAAAGAAGTTGAAACCAGAATCTTACTTTATATTCATGTTTTTCTCTAATAACTTGTCAGTAAAGATTATTTAAAACTTTACTTCCTCTCCCCTGTGAGCCTCGCCCTGACATTTCCTAGTTGGAGAAAGAGATCATACATGAGAAAGAAGTAAACAGTTTCAAGTAGTGATGAATGTTGTGAAAGAAAGAATACCAGAGAATCCAGCGTGTTACTGCTCTCCATTAGATAAGATGGTAGGAGAAGGCCTCTGTGAGCAAAATAACATTTGAGTTGAATGGTGTGGTGGACCCAGCCACATGACAACCAGAGGTAAAAGCAAGTGCAAAGGCCGTAAGGCAGGAGAAGTTTTGTATGTTCAAACAGAGAGGGGGCCAGTGTGAGTGGAGGGCAGTGAGTAAGTGAGATGTAGAAAGGAAGAAGGTGTGGTCAGGGAGCTAGACAGGGGCCAGATCAGTAGAGACATATAAACAGTAGCAAAATGTTGGCATTTGAGTTTAAGGGGAAGCCAGTATAAGTTTTAAGCAGGGAGAAATTGTATCTGATTTATGGTTTTAAGACATTTGGATTGAGAGATTCTGGTGTGTGGAATGTGAATTGAAAAAGAAGCGAGAATGGAGACGAGTCAGATGTTATTTCCAAAGGCAGAGTCAGGGCGCGATTGTTGCTTGGACTAAGGTGGTGACAGTGAGGATGGAAAAAGACAGATTCAGATAATGTTGTATATAGAGCTGACAGGACTTGTAGATAAATTGGGCTTGGAAGGCTGAGGGAAAGTGGGAAATCAAGGATGTTGTAGAAATCGGGCAGACGTGGCTGGCTCAGTCAGAAGAGCATACAACTCTTGATCTCCGGGTTGTGAGTTTGAGCCCCACGTTGGGTGTAGCAATTACTTAAAATTACTTAAAATTACTTAAAATAAAAACTCAAAAAATACTGACTTGCAAAACATGAACAAAGCACGTCTTTTAGCGGTGCTCTCATTACCCCATATTATAGGAGTGGAGTAAGACTGTGCGTGGACGTGGATGGCGCAGTGTCTGGCCCACAACAGGCGCTTGGGAGATTTTTATTCCTACCTCTACCTCAGCACGTTTTTATTAGGAATTTGTATTCTCACATTACTAATTATTTAGGTCACCAAATTTCAAGCAAACGACTAGAGATGCCATCAGTGAATATTATGTGAGATTGAATCATTCATCAACCCAGTAATTATTTCCTGAGCTCTTTGTGTCTGTGGTCACTCTGCTGGGTGCTAGGAGCATGTTGGTGAGTGAAGCAAATGCAGAATGTTCCCGTAAGGAGCATTCTGTCTGGTAGGGTCAATTATTTCCTAATAAAGTATAACTAGTTATTAATTCACACCTGGCATAATTGGGAAGAATATCATGACATAATAGGAGAACATCTCTTCATGGCGTTCATATTCTCCCTCTTTTACCGCATTCATTCCCATATTTTTCCAGTGCTTTCTCAACCCGTGTCTTGGCTCCAGATTCATCTTTCCCATGGTCTGTGGAACATCTCCAACAGATTGCCACATATTTCTTGCTAACTCCATTCACCCTGCACCCTTTCCTGGCCCCAGTGCTTTCCCTATCATTTATTACCTATGCTATCATCCCAGTTTACCAACCTAGAAATGTCACAGTCATTCATAATGTTAGCAACTTCATGAGATTACTGTTTTAAACCTTATTTCCTTAATAAAAAATGAGACTCAAAGAGGTTAGCTTTCCTCAAGTCACACAGTTACTGGACATTAAATGTTGGTTTTAAATCCAGGTCTGTCTGACATCTCAGTTTTTGTTCTTTCAAAAACATTTTGAAGATTGTTAAAATTTTTAAAAGAAAAAATGATGGAGAAAAAACATTCCAGAAAGAGGGAAGAGCATCTTAAAAGGCTCAGAAATATTAAAGTACCAATATCTTTAATCAGAGAAATACTTATCTGCCGTTCTCCTACTCATATTTTATCCATTTTGAATACTGAACCATTTTGACAATTATGGGGTAGCCGTTACGTGTCAAGTAACTGCCTCTGCTCAGTTTTTAGGACAAGAAGGATGGTACATGATACCTATCTCTAATTGCCTTAGCAGGGGAGAGGGCCGCTAACCATTGATTTCCATGCAACTCATTAAAGTGTAAGTCTGCAAGTGCTGTGAGAGAGAGAGCACACAGGAGCTCTCACGGGGTGAGGTGGAAACATGGAGCAAACAGTGGGCCAGGTGTCCCAACGTGGGATTGAAGGGTGGTTCCTGCAGGAGGTAATATCAGAGTTGAATTTTGACAGATTAAGGACAGGTAAGTGAAGTAAAGGGGAAGCACAGTTCAAGAAAAGGAGACACGGAGTTACCAGGCATATGCAGGGAACTCCAAGTAGCTTGAGTATTGTAGACAGTGGAGATCCCAGCATCTCATTCCAAGGGTTGATCTGAAATCAGAAGAGCTGGGAGTGGAGAAGAGGGAATAGTTTTGAGAGATGGTGAGGAGGTTGAATCCACTAGACTTGAATGATGGGTTCAGGGTACTCTGGGATGACACCTGGGTGCCTCCTATATAATTGGGCAGGTGGGGAACCCATTAGCCAGGATAGGAGATGTCAGAGAAGGATCTGCACTGGGGAAGAAATGGTGACTTTGGATGCTGAGATCAAGTTACATGTGAGGCTGCATATATCCTGTAAGGAGACAGACAGACAGGTTGGGAGCTCTGGAGAGAGGGCTGATCGTGTGATGTGTTGTTCAGTAGTGATTAACAGGAAGGGTACGGGTAGGATCAGCAGGGTACAGGTGCTGCTCTTTGAGCACAAGTTTTTGCTCCGTTTTTGTTTCCCATTTCTTTTAGAACCCAAGACACCCTAGTCCATCAGTATATTCACAGTGACATGACTGTGTAAATTCTGTTGTTTGCACTGGACTAATTTGATTAGCCTGTTGGATCCAGCCTGTTTAAGTCTACTTCCTTCAGTGCTTAATAACTCAAGTTAGATTTTAAACATTTGGGAGCTCCCTGCTCCATGGTGAGCCTACTTTTCCCTCTGCCAATCTCTCTCTCTCTGTCTCTCGTGAATAAATAAATAAAATCTTTAAAAAAATAGATTTTCAACATTTGGTAGTTATCCAGACACTATAGTTGCCGTTACCACTTACTAACAACATGATCTTGGACAAGTCACTTCACTGTTCTAAGCTCAGGTGCCTCCAACGTGAAAAGGCCATAATTGGTTGTTAGGATTTAATGCAGTAATGCTTACACTCAGGGCTTGTAAAGTTCATAGCCTTTATAGATACTGAATAAATAACTGTTATTATTCATACTGTTGGTTACTCACACATCTACCAGAGTTTGTGATGTATAAGTGACATTGTTAGGCCCTGCTTGGAACAAATATGAGTATGAGATAGGTAAAGGAACCCACTATGCAGGAAGACCCCTGTGTTGGTTTTCTGCTACCATCACGTAAGTCAGCCTGGGGCAATACTGAGTAGATGCAGGACCTGACCTCCCACGGGAGGTGAAGAGGGAGCAGATCACCTCCAGTAAAAGGAGAGGAAAAATCAGCTCCATTCTCAGCATTTTGCTACCTCTGAAATTCTACCGAATCCATCTGAAGTTCTGAGGCCAGGGGCAGGGGTCGGGAAGTAGTACAGCTGGACTACCTCTTACCATCGTTATTCCAGAACACGGACTTGCCTGTGCAGAAAACCCCTGACCGTCCCCATCTCGACATACTCATTTTATAGAAACATTCACTTGCTAATACATGGGCCGGCCCATATAACTACTCCACTGAAAATATTATTTTTCACAGTGACAGCTATTAAACTACACTCAACATTCTAGGAGGTAACATGCAGACGCCAGAGAGAGCAAATGGAGTGGAGAACTGGAGGTGGACCACGGGAAGAAGTAGACGTGGTTCACAACTTATCAAGATGACTAGAGCACCTCATTATTTTTAACAGCCATGACAAACGATACACACGTACACTCATACACACATACAACAATGAAAAGTAAAATGCTGATCCAGCATGAGAGAATCAAGGAACAGTCTGGATTTTATAGATCATTATTTTAATCTGATCAGTTTAACCTAAAAAACAGGCCCCTGCTAACATTTATTTATGCTTCTGCTTACCTTGAAAATAAACAATAAACGTAAGCCTTATACAAACCGCCTGGAGAGGGGGATGAGTGACCTGAGACAGCCTCCATTTTCAAGGCTGCATCACGGACACGGCTCCAAGAAGGCTGCTCTTCCGGAAACACTGTGGCTGACCTGCCAGGGAGGTGGCCTCTCTGACTGTGCGATTGAAGAAGAGTGCTCCTCGCTTCAAAATTGAGAGGGCAGTTGTCCTTTCTTATCATAAGTGTGTGTTCAGAAGTGATTCTTCAGGGAGGCTTGTGGACGCCCCACTCAACTCAAATATCTGAATCCTATGTTCTTTCACAGCAGAGCGCAGGCACAGGCTGTGGATCAAATCCATATGAGATAAAAGGGTTCAGCACAGTTTTCCTAATAAGATAGTTGTTTCTTTGTTTGCTTATTTAATGGGCTATGTTAGATGAAAGACAACAACAGTGCGGGAAATGCAGGGCTCCCTGCCATTCAGCTGGGCTCTGGGATCTTGGCTTCCTGGCTCTGCCTCAAGTTAAGTTTTGTGATCCTAAACCGGTCACTTACCTGCTGCCTCCGTCTTTTCATCAGTAGGATAAACATGATAGACTCTGATGTTCTCTAGGGTCTAACAACACCACATTTTCGTATGATTCTGCTATCATATCTAGAGTATCCTTCTTAGTGTGGGTAGTGCTTTACTGGGGGACATTGTCCAAAAAAGTATGTTCTACCCAGGAGGTAGGATTGTGAACACTTTAGAATGATCCAGAAACCAGGTTATAAGAGGTCTAGTTAGCAGCAGGGATGGTTAGCTTGGAGAAAAGGAAATTAAGGCTTCCTCCAAATATTTTAATTAATGTCACATAGAAGAAGTAGACTTAATTCTATGTTGTTATAAAATATATTCCCCAACCCAGTGACTGGAAGTTTCACGTTTCTGGCTCATAGCAAGTAGTACTTTCTAAACAAATAAATGCCCAGTAATAAAATAGGCAGCCTTTTGAGATAACTGTCAATAAAGACAAGGAAGTAGAGGCCAAATGACCAACTCTTAGAGAGACTAGAAGTTCTTGTGTTACTAAAGGCATTAAGCTAGAATCTGACCACAAGAATTGCTACCATGACTATTCAGCATGTTATTAAATTATTGTGGGGTGGGAGAAAGTTCTCTCTTCTAGTAAAAAAAAAAAAAAAAAAAAAAAACTCCTTAAGATGCTTATGCCTTAAGTCTTACAAGAGGTCAGACCATTCTTAAACAGTAGGTAAGTCTATATTTTACAGGAATCTTTTTTTTTCCCCTTTGAATTCCTATAAACTTGTTACCTGAACTACCCACCACGATGTCAGTTACTTACGTATTTTATTTTGTACCCCAATTCTTCAGGATATGAATTCCAGCTACAAAATAATGAGACTTATTTCCCTGTGATATAACTTAAATGCCTAGTCTCATGACGTTTCATTTTGGCCTTTTCTTCAAGTAGCGTGAATAATACATAAAGTTAAAAGCAGCATCTGGTGGTATCATTCTGCCTCCAGAAGCACGTAGCAGAGCCCGAGCTTGAATGGCAGAGTGCGCGTTGTGCAGGATTTTACATGTGTGCAAGATACCAGTACTACGTCCTGTGTCATCTTGATTTGACCTCTCTGTTGGATCTTAGGAACTTGCCAAATTATTGAGGGTTCATCTTTTAAAAAGGGGACCCTGGGTGGCTCAGTCAGTTAAGTATCTGCCTTGGGCTCAGATCATGATCCCGGGGGTCCTGGGATGGAGCCCAGAATCAGGCTCCCTGCTCAGCGGGGACCCTGCTTCTCCCTCTCCCTTTGCCCCTCCCCCTGCTCATGTCCTGTCCCGCGTGCTCACTCTCTCAAATAAATGAATAAAATCTTTTAAAAATCAATATAAAAAAATAAAAAGCTGTCTATCCTACAAAAAAGAAATAACTAGAGAATTCAGTTTTTGCCCTTTTACCTTTCCAAGTTGAGAAGAGTATAGGTCCTTTCCTACTTATTACAAAGTGTTTAAATCTTCAAGGTTAGAACTGAGGAGGCAGTTGATCTCACAGGAATGTCTTTTGTCATTTTATTTGGCTAATTCTCTTTCTAATATTAATACACCAGGGTCCTTTTTGTCTTTCTAACCCAAAGCCAGGTGAATACAAAGCATTTTACACTTGCTCTCCTCTTCTGTAGGACTTCCTGGAAACACTAGCACCCACCCTGTTTTAGGCACTGTGAGAGATTCCTTGATATGCATTAACTTACTAAGTGTTCAGAGCAACTTGGCTAGGTACGTGACATTGGCATTTTACAGAGACTCAAAGAATATTAAGTAATTTACCCATGTCATACAAGTAAATGTGACTAAAAGAGAGTATAATAAGCAATGCTCTATTTTGCTCCTAAAGGTATGTTTAATTCTCCTTACCCTTGGATTTAGGTCCCAGCCAGTCACACTAGTAGGAGCCCACTTTTGTCTGCATCCATTGTGAATACAAAAGATGGGACCAGATCATTACACAGTGTTGTTCCTCCTTTTATGGTGTCCACATTCTGCTTTATCTTTGTCTGAACGCCTCTCTGATTTCAAGTTCTTGCAGATTGGAAAACGTTTCCTTTTTCACCTTTGTAACTCCTGAAGTAACTACTTAGCATGTTTCTTTGCACTCAGTGTTCTTAATTACAATCCATAAATTAAGTCGAGTATGCTTTTCATTTTACAATGGGAGTCATTTATGTCCTGCACATGTCCAGCAATCATGACACAGTGGAGTGGCTCAGGGAGACCACTCAAGCATGAGGCTCGAATTAGGACTGAATCACCGTCCACCTGAATCCAGCACTCCAGAGAGCCTTCTGTTCTTTAGAGAATGGCTTAGGGACCATTGCCTGGTCCTCTTTACCCTTCTCTCACTCTGCCTCATTGCATGATTCATCCAAATTTCCCATATTATCTTCAACTTGCTGTTGAACTTCCTTTACAGATTTTTTTTTTTAATCTTCATGCAAGTGTAAGGAAATTTGAGAAATCATGTATTTTTAACTGGTTAATTTAGAGGAGTTTTTTTTTTTTCTACCATTAGTTTCATCTTTGGACTATTTATAACTCAAAAATTTATTTCTCAGAAGTGTACTGTACTGAATCTCATCAGCAATAACTAAATTACTGGGGGGAGTTGGGGAGGGAGAAGAGAAAATGCTCACTGAGATGAGTCGCTCTTCTAGGGCTTCAGAAATGCCTGAAATCCATTCTTCCATTTCACCAAGTGATGTTCTAGAAGAGTTATTTTACCTGATATTGATCAATGGCTTGTTCTCAAAGGACAACCCCCAAAATAAGGGAACTTTTGAAAGCAAGGATGATGCTAGGGGCGGGGGGCTGTTTATATAGGGTGCTTTATTCACCAGAATGATACATGCCGAGATGGGTTGGGCTTGGGCTGGTGTCCCCATATATGCAGAACTGAATAAGCAGGTGTCTGAGAAGTCTGGTTTCCCTTGATGTGGAGAGGATGAGGAGATTGGGGTGGGCATGACAGCGTGGGATGTGTTTGTTCCTGTGTGGGTTCTGGCCTGGGGTGAGGGGAGATGAGCCCGCTCTCAGTGGTCTCATTTCCAGGCAGGGGACGCCTTCTGGGCCTGGGGGTCTTCCGCACCCTGTCTTCCGGCTGGAAATTCTGTACCTTCAGCCTTTGCCCTTCCCACCAGCTCGGCTTGTTCTGGGTCCGTGGGAGAGAGCTGTGGTTGCTCTGAGCTGCTGCTCCCTTTCCATCTTCCTCCTCACTCTTAACTGCACGTCTGGCCTGTGAAGCCCCAGGACCTGAAGCCAGTGCTGTGTGTCAGCAGCGACATCGTCTCCATCCCCCAAGGTGCCAGCTCTGCCGCCTCTGGTTCAGCATCTTGGTTCAGGGGCTGGTAGGAGTAGCCAGCTGGGCCTCATCCCACGTCCTCCTTCCTCCTGTTCTTCCTCAGGTTTCTCACTGCTCTAACCCCCATACCTTATGCGGGGCTCTGGTGTGGCCCCAGTTCCTCAGACTGGTTGGGGAAGGTAGGCTCCGGACCCAGGTCACTTCCCCATAAAAACACTGCTGCTCTTCCAGCAGGGGCCACTCAGAGCCGGGCCTGAACCTGCACCTTCACTTCCTCAAGGATAATGCATTTTTGAGGGGGAGGATGATGGAGAGATTAGGAAAACTGAAATATAGGACCACTTGTTTTAAGTGTAACTCGATTTGCTCATTAACATAGCATACTTTGGTTATTTCATTTAATAGAACTTCTTTTGTGAGCATCAGAGCCAAACCATAGTTGTGAAGTCCTTTGATTAATTTTGACTTCTTACCGGAATCCATTTGGGCAAGAAATTCTTTGTTTCTGGATTATATAAGAAAAAATAAATGCCTCTGCCAATGTTCTTTGAAATTAAGTCAGTTGCATGGAAACATTTCCCCTATCTTTAAAAAAAATATCAATCCAAAAGAAGTCGTGTAAGCAAAGGAGTCACTGAATTCTCCCTTCCTTTGCAAGTAAAAATGTCCCCTTGCTCTTAAACAGGAAGCTTCCATGGCAGTGCTTTTCACACTTACACAGCAGTAGCTGTCTTTTCAAACAGAATCTCGTGCAGAACTCCAGTATGTAAACAAGATAAAAATGGAGCTCTTCCCTCTGGTGTGTGTGTGTGTGTGTGTGTGTGTGTGTGTGTGTGTGTGTGTAGGGGTAGGCTGTGAAAGGCCCAGAACCTCTGCCCTCAACCTTACAGTCTTCCCCTTCCAGCTGAACCCGCCCAGCAGACATTTCCTCCAGAACCTCAGGGATCTGAGATAGATATATATATATATTTCATATTCTAATGGTTTTGATCATTTTACATTTACATTAAAATCTCTAGTTTTTAAATAAATCATTCTTGGAGGGGCCCCTGGGTGGCTCAGTTGGTTAAGTGTCCAAATCTTGATTTTGACCCAAGTCATAATTTCAGGGTCGTGAGATAGAGCCCTGCAACGGGCCAGTGCTGGACATGGAGCCTGCTTAAGATTCTCTCTCTCCCTCTCCCCCGCAACAAACGCACACTCTTTCTCTCTTAAAAAAAAAAAAGGAAAGCAAGCAAGAAAGAAAAGTCATTTTTAGAAAAAAAAGAAATAAATCATTTTTGGGGTGCCTGGGTGGCTCAGTCAGTGAAGCGTCTGCCTTCGGCTCAGGTCAAGATCTCAGGGTCTTGGGATCAAGTCCCACATCAGGCTCGTTGCTCAGCAGGGAGTCTGCTTTTCTCTCTGTCTGCTGCTCCCCCAGCTTTCTCTCTCTCTCTCTCAAATAAATACAAAAAAAAAAAAAAAAGAAAGAAAAGTCATTTTTGGAAGAAATAAAAGGCTTGACAACAATATATAAACACCTTAGTTAAGATTTTGTTAGTACTTGAAATGTTTAACAAAAAATGTTTTGAGATTTGGAAAAAAGAACTAAACAGTATTCTGTAAAAGCAGGCAATACTTCCCTTTTACCCTAATTCTGTAATTAACCTCTTTCTTTAACCAAGATCACAGAGATAAGCTGATGTTTCTATTTTGTTACTTGCAGAGATCTGTAATTCTCATTTGTCAGAGCAGGAAGCTAAGACCCGGAAAGAACTAGCTCTAGTTCTCCTCGTCCTCTTACTCTGTATCACACTACAACTTGCATGGAGAAACTGGCCTGGTATTCACTATAGAACCGAAGCACCAAGGTTTGGACTATGATTAGTTAATTGTTAGCTAAAGTTTAGAACCTGCTCCCAAAAGGGATCTTGTCTTTTTGCCTTCATTTGGCTGCCACTGACTATTTGCAACAAGGAAGTTCATATAACACATACCAAGACTGTAAAATTTTACAGCATGGATAATCCTCAGTTATATTATTAATAGAGAAGGATTAATTTGACCAAAGAGTATCAAAGTCATGTTTTGAGCTATTAACTGAGCGTTTTTCAGGGTCTGTGGCTTACGAAAGTTACTACTGCTTTGAGAATCTCAACTTCAGTGGTTCTTTAGACGTATACGCATTATTATGTGGTAGGTTTTTATGGTTTAACATACTGCATGTTTATAAAAATCTTACTTTTAATTATGGCTTCCCAGAATGCTGAAATACTTCACATTCTAGCGTTGCAAAAGTCATTATTGTTGCATAAACACTGCAACTTGAGGGTGTGTCGTTTCTTGGAAGCTCCGTCTTTGCTCTCTGTTCATCCTGTATCCTTTCGCCCTAAACCTCTCTTCTCGGTAGAGATTTCAGTCATCTAACCAGGATTGGAGCATCCCACTTTAAATACGCAGCATAAAATCCGACTTTGATCTGTTATCCTTATTAGAAAGCAAGAGTGAAGAGAGGTCAGCCTTTTAGCTGGCAGGCTGTCTGGGTTTTCTGCGAGCGTTACATGTGAAGAGAAGCTAGTTCATCTGTCTTCTGGCTTTAGGATTCAACAGCATAAGCTGTCAGACTAACACTGATTGAAGGTGGACCGGGAGGGGGAAGCACATCTGTCCAACCGCTCGCCATTGGCTTCTTATTACAGCATTCTCCCCTGAGACACACTCTGCATGCTCATTCACCTACCTCCTCCCCTGCCCTCCCCTCCCTTCCCTACCCCTTCATTACTGATTCACAGCGAGAGGCGGCAGCGGCAGCGGCGGCGGTAGCGGCGCTGCTTGTCACGAATCAAGGATTGCAATGAGCTCATCCTTTTCTCCTTGCAGCTTCACAACTGCCCCGGCTTCCTGGCTACTGCTGCTGCTGTCTGCTCACCCACACACACTCACGCACGCACACACACGCGCGCACGCACACACACAGGAACACAGACACACGCACTCTTACATGCTAGACCCTTCTAAGCTGATGGTACATTTTAACACATGTATCTGAACTCTCCTGCATCACTCTTGGCCATTTTCTTGCATTCGATTGCTTTTGCCGTCTTTTTTATTTAGATCAGAATTTGATTTCATTTTCCAGTCTACTTTGGGGCTCTTGCACAGTGGATAATTTAGCCAAAATGTTCTTCCTGTGGAGACGTTAGCTGACAATTCCCACCACAGACTGGCTTGTGCGTGCTCCTGGGGAGACCTAAGCCTGGCTGCCCTCCCACCGCAGTTCTCAAAATTGTGGATAAGAGATCCAGCTTTCTCATTCTGGATACCTACTTACTGCTCATGGAAGAAGGGGTGCCCTGCCCAGCCCCAGCTGCTAAGCTCACACCTCCTGCCAGAAAGTCCCAGGACATGCACGACGAGAGGAGCAAGCTGGTGAATGAGTATGCATGTCGAGTGCTGGAACTTCTGGGGATGGGGCATCGTCTGTTTGTGCCTCGGCTTCTGGCGGTGAGACTGTTTTTCATTGAACTTCATTTGTAGGGAATCTGCCACCCTCTGTGAGAATTCCTGTATCCCTGAAAGAGGCTTGCAGTCTCCTGTTTTCTTCTCCTCTTCTCCACACTACCAAGCAGGAAGTGCTGAGTGGCCGCTGCCCTGGGGCTCCGGCGGAGCCTGGTCCATGCCACTCCTTAATTGGCTAGAGGAGATAGGGCTCTTTTCTAAGAGCCCAGGGCCGTATTAGTGGCATTATCTCTGTGGCAGGGGAAAAAAAAATGTTTTCTGGCTGCCGAGACTCAGCAATAAAGCAGAATACCCAAGTGCTTGATTTAGGCATTCTGTTATTTACATCTCCAAAGGGTTAAATTTCACAACAGACCTATTGCGACTTATCTAGACTACTGTGGTTTGCGTTCTAACCTCACCATTTGATTGCCAACTTGATTTTTTTTTTCTGGATAGGGCATTTTACCCCCTAAAAATCCTTGGGTAGGAAATTGAAAATTTCTCTCCTGGAATGCTTGAACTGTGTATCTATGAAGCAGCTTAAAGCTGTTGGGTCTATACCGTGAATCTGGGGAGTCTGGCTTGCTTGTTTTTTGATTTCCTGAACAAGAGGAAAATCACCCTTCCTCCCTTCCTACCAAGGGTTAAAATTAAATACCCACAATCGCTGGTGCAGGGTTTCTTTTCAGTGGTGTGAGAACTATACCTAGCAACTGTTCTATAACGTAATTGGTCTACAGTGGTCCTATACCGTTATTTGGTAATTGAACAAGAATAATCAAGCTTTGTCTGTTTTATACAATGGAGTTTAATACCATTCCAGACTGTTCTTTCGTTATGGTGCTGTCATGTTACAGTCTTTTCGAAATACGATGTTGACTGAATTTAACACTTTTCTCTATATCTCTCTCTTCAGTCTAGTTCATCTCTGTTTATATTACCTTCACAGTTATCAGTTCAGCCTTCATGTATGTATTTGCATGCAGTATCATCCCCGTTGTTTAATCATAACAACATTTCAGGTAGCTGTATATACGAGGGGTTTTTCACCCTGAAGAAAGTCTGTTTATCATTGCGAGATGAAGTTAGAAGCAGTGACCACCATTCAATTATGGGGGAGGGGATATTTTTGAGAAATGCCATTTCTTTGTCATTTAAGAAAGAAATAAAAAGAGTTCAATACATATGTTTTAATGCCCAGGTGAGGTCATCAGTGCTCACTTGAATTGTTTCCCTGAATCTCATTTTTCTTACTAAAAGAGGAAACTGAAGGTTTATGTTCTATTAGAAAGGAGCTCTGTTTTTTTTTTTAAGTGAAATAAAAAAACATTTTATTCAGGAGCTCTGACACTATTAAGTGCTAAAATATATTTCAACAAATTCTCTACATCTCTTTGAGGAGTCTGTTTTGGGTCTCATATATTTTCATAATCTTAAAGAGTACTTAACTCTGTAGCTCCAGGGCTCCCACTGCTAACTTTCCAGTAATCTGGCGCTGTCTTCCTTTGGCACTTTATACTTTCAGTGCTTTGAAAGACAACATAAATTGATAGCTAAGACCGTCTCTCATACTTTAATCCGCATTAGGGTTGAATTTAAACTGCCTCTAGTTTAAAGCAAATTATCAGCAATAAAACCCACAAGGAAGTGGGTTCATAAGCTTCCTGTCTTCTGGCGGTCATGCGGGTCTGTATGTTGCAACCATATGAAGGCGGCTTGGTTGCCCAATGACATGTTAAAAGGTAGTACCTCCCTCAGGCTGTTTTGGGCTCCCAGGTTCAGAGAGGCGAGGTACCGGTGCTATTTGCATTACACGTGAAAAGAATATATTGAGTTATCTATAGGGTCGTTTGGCAATCTCTGACTTTGCCATACAGTGTTGTACTTAAAAGATTACTGATAGAACTAGGGTACTGTGCAGTTTGGGAAATCACATGCCCTTTAATTAGCAATATGGCTGTGAATTGAGATCAGCTATCCAATGAGTTACTGCTTAAAGTTTATTTAGCATGTGCACCAGGATGAAGTACAGTTGTTCAGCCTTGTGTTATTGGACTGGCTAATGATGTGGGATCGATGGCTGATCTGCACAGGGTGGTCCTGAGAGGAATCCTGCCACATGCAATATTGCGGTCTTTCCATTACCACTCAGAAGGGCAGGCACTGAAGTTTCGGTTTTTAGATAGATTTTAAACATGAATGCTTGTAGGTTAAACACATATAAAATATGTTATTTTACCTTAAAGATGCCAGTAGGGTTTTTTTCTTCATGTAAGTTAATGTTCTTGATGGACTGATCAAATAAGTGAAGATTTACCAAGACAGTGTTGTAGATTTGGACGTTGAGCCTTATTCATTGTTCCCTGATTCACAGAGGGACCATCAAACTACTAGAACACAAGCACATTTGAAAAATTTTTTTAAGTTTTTATTTAAATTACATTTGAAATTTTTGCTTCTTGTCCTTCAGAGGTACACGTAGTAAATACTAATTTCCCTTTAACGGATCAGGTACAAGTACTGAGTTTTAGATATTACCCTAAGGCATAAATTCTATGTGCAGACTCACCAAACACGTTTCTTTGGTAAAATTAAAACACCAAAGCGAGAGATACAGGTATCCTAGATACCAGCTAAGTAATGTTTCCCTCTTCTAAAGCCTGTGCTTCCAAATGATTCTCAGACTTCCAAAAATATGTCTCTACTGACGAGAAATCCTTTTAGACACTATAAAGGAAGAAAAAGCCATTTGTGGTAAAAGCAGTGAAGGTGAGAAAGAGAACCATACCTAGATTTAAAAAAATAATAATAATCCCCTAAAATAAGCAAACCTAGAATTTGCTGCTTATCGGAGGCCCTTGAAGAAAGATTGATCAAGAGTCGTGAGAGGTTCAGAATAGAAGCATCTAGAGCTAACACCCAAATGTTAGAACTGTTCCTTTCCACCCACCCTGCCTCTTTTTAAAAAAAAAACACTTTAAAATGTGATACTCTTGCACTGAATTTTTCAGTGGGAAAAACACACTCAAAATGGTATCAGCGGTGACACATAGCCAGAGTCCGTACTCTGTAAATATGTGAAATTTGAAGAACAAGGAAAAACTTTTATTCAACTCCTGCTCAGAATCTCCCTTTTCTCCCTTTAGATTTTATTAGCTGTTATATGGCAAGGGAATTGTTATCAGATCATTCTGTATTAATACCAGTGTTGGCTGTAGTTTCAGTGCTGATACTGTGGGCAGCTGTACACAGTGAATCCAAAGGAGGATTGATTACTGAAATGAAAAACCAGAGGAGCAAATATGTCTCCCATTCTTACTTCTGTTTTAAATGCTGCAAGGATTGCTCATTGAAGAGAGATTACGACTCTTAAAACTTAAAGACCGAAATATAAAAATTGCCATATATGGAGTGCCTGGATGGCTCAGCCGTTAAGCATCTGCCTTCTGCTCAGGTCATGATCCCAGGATCCTGGGATCGAGCCCCGTATCGGGCTCCCTGCTCGGTTGGAAACCTGCTTCTCCCTCTCACACTCCCCTTGCTTGTGTTCCCTCTCTCGCTGTCTCTCTGTGTCAAGTAAATAAATAAAATCTTAAAAAAAAAAAAATTGCCATGCATACTTCTGATGCCCTTCAAAATATAAAAATCAATTTTTATATTAAAATAAGTCCTACATCTACTTTCTAATTTTCATTTTATTGTGACTTTTTAATACTGGGTGGGCTTGAAGAGGAGCTTTTATGAATTCAGAGAACAAGTTTATGTTGGTGTCTATTACGTGCCTGGCAATTTGCTTAATTCATTTTACTGGAGGAAGTGGGAAGGATACCTAAATTAACACCCTGCTTAAAAAAAAAAACAAAAAACCTACTTACCCTCTCCCTCTGGATATTTCTCTTTACCTACTTGAAAGGAAAAAGAAGTAGGACTTGTTGAAACGTGTTTAGTTGTTCAGGTAATCTTTATATATAATTCTATTCAAATGAAGAAAGAAGTAATATTCCCTTTGGAGGTGTAATTGATAAATATGTTCCATATCATCACTTAAAAGGATTTGACAGCAAGTTTGGGGAGCAAAAGATGAGTGTTAATAGAACCACTAATTTTCAAAAGTTATCATTTATTCTTATTTAAAAGCTGATGGAGTGCTCTATTTTGCAAGGGAAGAAAACGTGTCTTTGCTTTTTCTAATTTCCTTAACTCCTGTCTGTGTTACATTCTGGCTAATATTACTTAACAAATAATGTCAGGAAAGTAATTGCATTTTCATTATGATGCTCTTCCCTCGTGATCATTCTGTAGGCAATATAGAGAAACTAAGAATTTCCCAGTTGAAGAGCAGCCTTTCCAGCTTAAATCAGTTCTTCTGGCCTGACGAAGTTCTGTTATAGTGAGCACAGATGGATAAAGATATCCAGAAGCTGGCCTTTCCTCTTTTGGGTACTTGGTTTGGTCCTCGAAATGTTAGTCTGCCTTTTAGGGGTGCATTTTTAAAGCTTGGGTCTTATCACAAGATTGTATGTTAAGCTTCTCTTCATTGTCAGGATAGACAGCATTCGTACATACAGTTGCAAACCTAATTATAACCGTTAATTAAGTTTACATCTCCGTAGCCAGTTTATTAATAAGCTGTGTGAAGTCATGTTTTAGTTTCGTAGAAAGCACTGCTACTTATATTTTGTACTAATACTGTTACATTAATGCTTGACAGTTGTGAAGCATATATATTTAACAGGAGGATATGTACAATATGATTCAAATTTCTTAAATATGTCTGTGTAGGGATAGGAAATGATTATAAGCTATGTAACAAAATGTTAATTATGTTTATCTCTGGGTAGTGAGACCTCTTAGGCTTTTAAAAAACATTTTCCATTTTGGGGAAAGTGAATATGTAATCAATAAAAAAATGTATGATCCCACTATGTAGACATACACATATATGTATACAAATTATGATTTTTTACGAAGTATTTAAAAAACCAAACAACTTTCTGATAAATTCTTAGTGAGGCATCCAAATTTTTGCAGACCAAGAGGTATCTATTCCTCAATTATAAAGGGAAAAATCTCTCAGATACAGCTATCAGAAAATGGAGAGTTACCCCTATAAATTTATAATCTGCTTATGGCATAAAAAGGTATTTGGAGGTGATATTTAATGATTATGGAAGTCTTTTAAAAATAGAAAATTGGAGGAAAAAGCCCATCAGGATCAAAGTAGAACTGCAGATTATCTTCTGGAGCAATGACAAGCAAGGTTTTTGTTAATATACTTTTTGCTTATTGGCATGGTTTTTTCCCCACTGGGGTGTGTTCTGGCATGTTTTCTTTTAATTCACAATTAAATTAGCTTTATTTTAGTCCATGACAGGAATATAAGTTCTTTGCCTGCTTTATGGAATTAAAAATGTCAGTGGGAGCAGGGTACTGTTCTTAGCTACTAAAATATTGGTACCTGAGTGTATTTGAACAATACAGAGACGACTTGTCAAACTGTCATCCCTTCTATTTGTTAAACGCACTCATAGGACTTAACTTACTTCCTTCTCAAATACTTGAGGTTGAAGATGCTCCCTTTTTGAAGTAGAACAGTGGAGATGTAGGCAGCACCACAAGTTCGCCAGAGTTGGCATCAGAATGGATTTATTTCATCCTTTGCAGCCTTGTTTGAGTACCTTTAATTGCCAGCTGCTTTCTAGAAGCTGAGATCAGGGGACCGAATACCACGCGGTTTCCACATGTCCGTCTACCTGAGTTGTTCTGCTCTGTGATCGTTAGAACTCCTCTCTGACCAGCTTAGCTGAGTTGACCGTGGGAACAGGAGCGTCATTACCTCAAGCAGTGTCTTGGAAAGGACAGTCACTTGGCACTCTGAATTCTGGTTTCCAGAGACTCAGCCCAGCTTGGGCTTCACCCCCACCCAGGTGGGGAGCTTCTAGTTGCACCTCCCCTGAGTGGATAGCCTCCTTCGAAAAGCATCTCTTTGACCCGGCCACCCCAGCCTGACCAGAGGTCCCATGTCACAGGCTGTATGAGTCCTCGTCTTTAATCCTTACCTTTCTGCTTTTGCACGAACTCAGAGGCTGGACTTGAAATTAGGCCTTGGACTGTATTAGAAAATTAGGTAATCACACTACTGGCTTTAGGCAAGGAACTGCACCACCATTGTGGGGATGTCTATTACCAGGTAACAAGCGCTTGGCTGCACAGAAAATAGAAGTGGTGCCCTCAAAGGCTTTGAGGTGGGGAGGATAGCTGTTCATCCTGCTTCCCCATAAACTCCATAAGCAGGGTGTCTTGAGTTTTCCCCGACAGTCTCCAGAGAGCCAATCATCAAAGCCAGTATCCCAGGTGAGAAGAGGAGACCGGGGATGTATGTGTCTGGTCCCTCTGGCCGCTGGATGCTTTCCCAGTAATTCAGAGAATTTTGGTCAGAGAAGCCCTCTTTTAGGCTGAGGTTAACGATAACATTTTTTTCCAACTAAGTTAGGGTGAGTTGATGTCACTCTCTCGTGCTAAACATTCTCTCTGCCACTTACCACTGTCGTGTCTAAGTATCCGCGAGGGAGGAAGTCAATCTGAGATGGACCAAGGTTTGTTTTTCCACTGCTACTCTTAGCCTAGCTCTGCTTTCTGATGACTAGTTTGTGGACCTAAAGCTGAGGCAACCTGGTTCTCCTGTGGAAATGCCTGATGTGTGAATTAATATATTATTTTATTTTACATGTTTCTGTTTAAAAGGGAGGGGACATGAAAGTAGAATTCATTCATTCAGTACATTTTAACTGAGTACCTTGTATATTCCTGTTATTATTCTTGTCACTGTGGATACAGCAAGGAGCAAGACAGGCAAGGCCCCTTTCCTTAGGAGGAAACAGATGTAAAACGGGAAAATGCGTTGGTGGAAAATTACTTGATGGGTTGGGGGTGGGGGAGGATTTAAGTGCTCAGGAAAGGCCTCACTCAGATTTTACATTTGAACTAAAAATCTAAATCACAAAAAGTTGCTATCCTTATGAAGATCTGGGAGAAGACTGTCCAAGCAGAAGGAACAGCAAGGGCAGTTGCCTTCAGTTAGGAATGAACTTGGTACGTACGAAAACCAGAAACAAGGCCGATGTGCCTGGAGCTTGAGAACAGGAGGGCGATGTGGTTCAGAACAAGGCTGGAGGGGAAGGCAGGGGTTCCAGATCATGAAGGGTCTTGTGGACCATGGTAACAATTTGGGATGTTATTCTGAGCACAGTAGGAAGCCCTGGAGGGCTTTACGCAGAAGAACCTTGTGATGTAAAAGGGTATCATCTGGCTGTGATAGGGAGAGTGGACTGTGGGGAACAGAATGGAAACTGGGAGACCAGTTGGTCAGTTACTGCCATGGCTCCCCTAGGAGCTGATGTGTAATGGTTTAGGGACCAGGGTGCTGAAGACAAGCCCTACCCCGCGAAGAGGGAAACTGTCTGACTTTCTCATCCTCTTTCAGTATAGCCTTTAAGGCTACTCAGCTCGACATTTGAATGTAAAGAAAGTAATATTTTGAACTAGCGCAAAATTCTATGATTTCTAGCCATCCTGGTTTGTTTTGTTTTGTTTTTTCATTTTATTACTGAAGTTTTTGACAATTAATTTCTGACTCTTAAACATCTCATTTCTCTTTGGCTTACTTCTGTGTACCCAGTCTGCTTAATCTATACTTTGTATTAGGGTGTTTGCCAAAGATTGCTCATAGTTGTTTATTAAAATACTTAGGGCCTTTCTTCCTTTTTCTTTTTTTTAAAGTAGGCTCCACACCCAATGTGGGACTTAAACTCACAACCCCAAGAAGATCAAGAGTTGCAGGCTCTACCCACTAGCCAGCCAGGCACCCCTTATTGTCTTTCTTATTACAAAATCTTTACTGCAGAAAATACAGCAAAACCTAAGGGAAAAAACCTCCATGATCCCACTATCCCAAGAAATCTTTTATTTCCTTTCCATCTTTTTTCTATGCATGCCTATATTTATTTTTAAGTGGTTATTTCTTGAAGAAGTAAATTTTGCAAACAGTAGTTTTCATAAGAAATTTGCTAGTTAAGTGATTTGCTTCATTGACTTTTTCATAGCATTCTTTAAGGTGGGGGCTCAATTTCGTATTTTCTTGAACTGTTGTCATTAGTTGAAAAACCCTTCTCCCATTAGTTGTTCATTATGTAATTTTAATATGTTTTGATTACGTTGTCTATGTCTTTAGCCAAGTTTCTAATACTATCCTTAAAATACCCGCCAGCAGGCTAAAGTCATAGATTAGACCCAGAGTTAAAATTTTTTGTTTTTCTGGCATTTTTTTTTCCCCTCAGAGCTGTAATTTGGTTAGCTTTGCTGGGATCCGCCATTATAATCTTCAGGTTATGTAAATTAAATATGTTAGCCTATTAATTAATTCCTATACTGTGCCTAGGATTTATGGTGACTTATTTCAGCTTATAGTAAAGACGTTAGAAATCTATTCCTAAAAACTTGTAGAACTAAGCTAGATCTTAGCTACAACCATGCATTCGGGAAAATAGAAATTCTTTTTTCAATGTATTTGTCCTGAAGTCAGGCTAAAATGTAATGATGATTCTTGGAATTATTTTGCAGACCTCAAAGGAAGATCTTCTGCAGGCTGATTTTGAAGGTGCTTTAAAGTTTTTCAGAGTTCAGCTTCCAAAGAGATACAGGGCAGAGGAAAATGCCAGAAGATTGATGGAGCAGGCTTGCAATATTAAGGTAAGGTACATGGATTTATATATAATAAAGACAGAATTTGAATGCAGAAAGAACATGGCCAATTATATAAAACCTTTTCTCTATACTTGCTGGATTTTGACTATGTTTAAGGTGATGCTGTGTCTGAACTAGTCTCTCCCAGACGTTTTTGTGAGGCTGGTGTGTGTATAATACCTTCTAGTAAGACTTGGAGTGAAAGTTAGTAGGTTCAGATTGGAACAATAGGAAGACAAACATTTATCTTATAGGTAGGGCACTAGAATGGACTGCTGTGATAGTGGTTTCCATGGCAGCAGACTTAGTATTTAGCTTTTGGCCATCTGTTTTAGGGTTATTTACGACAAAGCAAGACAAGCCTGCTAGGCAGTGCTTTCTCTTCTCTAAGGGACTTGGAAAGGTTTGAGCCTTGGTGTGCCCATTCCCACCTCACCCCATCCCAAATGGTCATGGATATATTGTTCCTTATCCTATGCCACTTAAAACTAAATAAGTTTTATAAAATAATTTGATATGGAAATTTCTATTCAGAAAATTATGGTATCAAGATGAGAGAGCACATTTTTTAAAGATTTAGAACCGATTTCTTGATGTTAATTCTTGTATCTCTGGAATATACTTGGGAATCTTCTTACCTACCTATGACATAATTATAAATTTCCCTTCTGAACAAAGAGACAAAGATCCCTTGTCTTATGGACCTTATGTTCTTGCAGAAGGGAACAGAAAATAAATTACTAACATTATAAATAATATGTTTAATGTGCTAGAAGGTGATAAATAGCTAGGAAAAAAGGAAAAGTGGTGTGAAATAATAAGCAAGACCGGATTGGTGAGAAGAGGGAAAGTTAGAGTTGTTACTAGGTAGTCAGAGTAGGTAGACCTCATTAGGGAGGTGAAGGAGATGGGTTAGTCATGGAGATGTCTAGGAGAAGAGCATTCCAACAGAGGCAACAGCTAGTTCAAAGGCCCTGAGGCTGGCTCATGCCTGGTGGGTTTGAAGAACAGCAAGAAGGCCAGTGTAGCTGGAGTGAAGTGAATGAAAATGGGAGCAATAGACAAGGAAGTTAGAGAGCTCACAAGGAGCCAGAAAATGTAAGTCTTTCTAAGGATTCAGGCTTTACTTTGAGTGAAGTGGGTAGCTCTTTCAGGGTTTTGGTGGAAGAGTGATATGATCTGTCTGAGGTTTTAGAAGATCACAGTGCTTACTGTATTGAGAACAGACTGCAGGAAAGTAAGGGTGGAAGTAGGGAGCTCAGACAGGGGTTTTTGCAGTAATCCTGTTGAGAAATAATGATCGAGTTTGCCAGGGTGATAACAATGAGATAGAGATGGAGTGGAGACGGAGGTGGTTGGAACCTGAGTACGTTTTGAAAGAGAACCAAAAGGATTTCGTGAAATATTACACATAAGTATGAGAGAAAACAAGGAGTCAAGATGATTCCATAGATTTTGGATTAGGCAATTAGAAGATAGAGTTGCCATCGAGTTATTAAGTTCATTACTTAAAATGTACTTTGACACAGACTTCATTTAAGCACCATACCCATTCTAACACTTTCTTGGTTTCACACTTTGTTTTTTTACTTTAACTTATTTTTAAGTAAATTCTGATTGTCAAAAAGTACAATTCAGTGCTGAAAGTAAATAACTGAACAGAAAAAATGTGTTGTCTTTCAAATGAATTCTATATTCAAAAAAATCATTTCCCAAAGATATTAAGCAAAACAGACCTCTGAATCTTCATCCTGAAATGCAAATTTATAAAGCTTTCCAGATTATTTTAATTTGGCTGGGCCAGATGACTAAGCATGAGCCATATTTGTCTGTAGACTTTGAAAATGCATTTCAGTGGTCATGGTGGCTTTGATTGAATTTTGTGGGTGGTAAGTGTGAAAGGTAGGCTCCAGCCTCCTATTGTTCCAGAGCCGTCAGAGAAAAGTACTATAACTACAACAGTGCTATAGGAATCTGTTAAAATAAAACATTCATTTCTAAGAATGAGATGAGAGAGTTAGAACGTACAGGTAAGGTAGAAAGTTAAATGTCTTCAGGGGAAATTTGGTAACATCGGACAATCACTGAGAATGGAAAACCCAGGAAAGCAATCCGAAATTGTGAGATGTACAGGGAAAGATTTTTTCCAGTATAATTTATGAAGCTCCTCAGAGGATGGAGGCAATTAACAATGGTCAGACCAGAAACCTGAAAGATGCAGAAACTTAAAATGTTAGAAAGTAAGTTCAAAATATGATCTGAGTGTACCGTTTCTGAAATGAACACGTGCAACCAGAATGATTTATGTGAACACAAGCAGAGATAGACGTGAATTTTTATTTTAAGTAATTATTTGATTTTGGTTTTTGTTTTTAGGTCTTGTTTTGGGTTTTGTTCTTTGTTTTTGCATTATCTAAGGAGAGTAACTTTTTCTTAGATCTGTAAAACAGTACTCACAGGACGCCATGTTTATTAAGGTATAGTTGACATAACATTATATTAGTTTCAGTTGCAAAGTTGCAAAATGATCACCACAATACGTCCAGTTGACTCCTGTCACCATCCATGGTTACAAAATATTTTTTTCTTGTGGTAAGAACTTTCTAGATCCACTCTCCCAGCTACTTTGAAACAGGCAGTACGGTATTATTAACTATAGTCACCATGCTGTGTAGTATATCTGAAAGACTTATTTATTTTATAATGAATAATGTCATCATTTTATAATGAAATTTGTACCTTTTGACCCCCTTCACCCATTTTACCCACCCCTTTACCCCCTGCCTTGGGCAATCAGTCTGTTCTCTGTTTTCCTGAACTTGGTATTTTTGTTTTGTTTTGTTTTTTTAGATTCTACATATAAGTGAGATTATATGGTGTTTATCTTCTGTCCAACTTATTTCACTTAGCATAATGCCGTCAAGTTCCATCCATATTGTGCCTAATAGCAAGATTTCGTTCTTTTTTGTGCCTGAATAATATTCCATTGTGCATGTATACCACATTTTCTTCAGCCATTTGTCCATCAGTGGCCATTTAGGTTCCCATTGCTGGCTATTGTAAATAATGCTGTAATGAACATAGGGGTGCATATTATCTTTTCAAATGAGCGTTTTTGTTTTCTTCAGATAAATACCTGCAAGTGAAATTACTAGATTGTATGGTAGTTCTGTTTTTAATTTTTTTTTTAAAGATTTTATTTATTTATTTGACAGAGATAGAGACAGCCAGTGAGAGAGGGAACACAAGCAGGGGGAGTGGGAGAGGAAGAAGCAGGCTCATAGCGGAGGAGCCTGACGTGGGGCTCGATCCCATAATGTCGGGATCACGCCCTGAGCCAAAGGCAGACGCTTAACCGCTGTGCCACCCAGGCGCCCCTGTTTTTAAGTTTTTGAAGAAGCTTCATTTTCCATAGTGGCTGCACCAGTTTACATTTCCACCAACAATTGCACAGGGGTTTCCTTTTCTCCACATCCTGGCCAACCCTTATTTCTTATCTTTTAGATAATAACAGCTCTAACAGATACGAAGTGATATCTCATTGTGGTTTTGATTTGCATTTCCCTGATGATAAGTAGTGTTGGGCACCTTTTCACATACCCGTTGGTCATCTGTATGTCTTCTTTGGAAAAATGTTCAGGTCCTCTGCCCATTTTTTAATCAGATTGGGGTTTTTTTGCTGTTGAGTTATATGAGTTCTTTATACATTTTGGATATTAACTCTTAGACATACGATTTGCAAATATTTTCTACCATTCAATAGGTTGCCTTTTCATTTTGTTGACGGTTTTCTTTTGCTGTGCAAAAGTTGTTGTTTGTTTGGTTGGTTTTTTAAACTCTGGGGCTTGAACTCATAATCCTGATATCAAAACCTGAGCTGAAATCAAGAGTCAGACACTTAACCGACTGAGCCACCCAGGCACCCCTGTGCAAGTTTTTTAGTATGATGTAGTCCACTTGGTTTATTTTTGCTCTTGTCGTGTTTATTTTAGGTGTCAAATCCAAAATAGATCACCACCGAGACATGTCAAGGAGCTCACCACCTATGTTTGCTTCTAGGAGTTTTATGATTTAAGGACTTATGTTCAAGTCTTTTATCCCTTTTAAGTTAATTTTCGTGTTTGGTGTAAGATAGTGGTCCAGTTTCATTCCTTTGTATATGGCTGTCCAGTTTTTCCATCACCACTTATTGAAGAAATTGTCCTTTCCCCATAGTATGTCCTGGCTCCTTTGTTGTCAATTAATTGACCATATGCATGGGTTTATTTCTGGCTTCTCTATTCTGTCCCATTGATCTATGTATCTTTTTTTATATATACTGCTACCATACTGTTTTGAATACTTTGGCTTTGTAGTATAGTTGAAGCCAGACAGCTTGATGCCTCCAGCTTTGTTCTTCTTTTTTAAGATTGCTTTGGGTATTTGGGGTCTTTTGTGGTTCTATACAAATTTTAAAATTGTTCCATTTCTGTGAAAGATGCCATTGGAATTTTGATAGGGACTGTATTGAAAATATAGATTGCTTTGGGCGTATGGACCTTTTAGCAATATTAATTTTAACTTGTGAACACTGAGTATCTTTGTATTTATTTGTGTCTTCTTTAGTTTCTTTCATTAATGTCTTCTAGTTTTCAGTGTCTAGTATTTTTTGATGCAATTATATTAAATACATTTTAAAATAGCTTTTACATCAAAACCCGGACCACACATACACCTGAAGAAATACCTGCACAATGTGTGATACACTCTGATGTTTCCTCTTCTGCTATATTGTATTCTGTGTCATTTAAACTTCTTGAAGAAAAATCTTCAAACCGAAAAGGCAGTCATAACCCAGTAAATCGATTTCACAACAGCTTGCTGTTTTGGAAAAACACTGAGGTCTATCATACCGTTCACACCACCTCCTCTTCCCAATTCTGATATGCTGCAACTTGTGAGAAGTCGTGGAGCTTAAGGTGTGGCAATGCATAATGGAAGTAGGGGTGTGGTAAGGATGTGAATTGTCATGCGGTCCTTATAGCACAATATGCTGGCAACTGCAAATTTTAGGGAGTGATGGATTTACAGACCAAGGCTATGTGTTAGGCAAAGCATTCACAGGCAGAAGTGGCTGCATGGAATAGGCAAAAAAGTTGCCCTCACAATTTCTTATCTACAGCCTTGAGATTAAAGTCAGAATGTCAAAAGTAAGAAAAATTTTATTTTAATTATTTTCAAAGTTAGTATTTGTATATGATTATATCTTTTTTGAATGGACATGTTCTCATTTAATTACCCAACAAGCTGAATCACTTTCCTCTAACTTTAAGGAACTAGGTGATGAATGATTTCAGTGAACTGACTGGTTTTAAAATAGATGCAACAGTTAGTTGTAGGTGAAAAGTAACTTATTAGTTCCATATGTGGTTTATTTCTGTGTGTGTACCAACAAGATGTATTAACAAACCACACTGGATGAGATAAATAACTTTATTCTTCTAAAATCTGTATAATATTAAATATCAAAAATGTTTTTGTGTTTATTTTTTCTGACTTAACTAACATGATTTTAGATTTTTCAGATATCTTCCTGTGCCTATGGTTTCAACTAGGTTAAAATCAGAAAATATGTTGACCTATCAGACTTGATCTGAAAAGTGATTTGCTTATTTAATATATGAATATCCTGTTCTTCCTCAGGTTTCGCTGAATATCATTATTCAGCTGTGACTTGTAGTTAAACATTCTGCTAGTGTAGACCTTCTTAAACTTGATTCTTAGCTTCATGAACTCTAAATCAGTTGAAATTTGAATTTCTTAATACAGGCATATGAGCATTTTGTTTTTCCTGGTAAGGTGATCTATAGCTTTCAATAGATTCTTAAAAGGAAGTCAGTAACTCAAAAAAAAAATTAGCCTCTATACTGCGGGACAGTCTTAAACTTGCTAGTACATTGATATTTTTATAAAGTATAAGCATTTATGAATGGGATACCTAAAGATATTCAAGTGCTTATACATCGAACCCTTATAATTAGTCTTGATCTGCCTGTTTTTTAAGGTAATTTTATTCAACATCATTTATATTCTATTAGGTCGAATTGATGAAATTACCATTCTTGTTGGTCAAAAATGTAAGATATTAGACATTGTATATGATTTAATTTAGTATTTCATGCCTCTCCTTGTGATTCGATGCTATGTATATAGATGATCAAATAGTAAAAATTTGAGTCTTTTAATTATAATGGAATTTGTTTAGCTGGCATTGCTCTGCTAAGAGCAGAAGGATAAATTAGAAGAGTAAAACACCTGTAGTAGAAGTTAGAGTACTGCGAATACCTTAGTTCTATGGACATGCAAACTTCTCCTGAGAATTACTGTCCAAAGACTGGGAAGCAAGCCCTGTCTGTCCGTCCATCCTTCCTTCCTTCTTTCCTTCCTTCTTCCCCCCCCCCACCTCTCTCTGTCTCTCTCTTTATTCTTTCTTTCTGGTTCATTTTTATATGGAATAATGTTCCAAATGCCACATTTGTGATGCATCTCATTAGTAGCAAAGTTCATCACATCACACAAAATATTCTGTTGGTAGATATTCATAAAAGAATATTTAAAAATAGAAACCAGCCTATTTCATTTGATTTTATTAGTGAAATAATTTGACCAAAATTTTAACTTCAGAATTTGACATTAAACTAAAACAAGGTAGTTAGGAAAGGAAGTTCATTTCTTGAGTGCGTATTGTATGCAGGAACTATGCAAGAGAACTTCTGAGGGGAGTATGCCCAGGGGTAAGAAAATGTGGCGATGTCCAAGCCCTAGTCATACTTGATGACTAGAGAATAGGGAATGAGGGGAGTAAATAGAGAGAAGACAAAGCAAGCAGGAGCCAGACTGCTGGTGCAGAGCGATGTCTGCCATGGTAAGCAATTTGGATTTTATCCTGGGAGCAATGGGAAGCACTGAGAGGTCTTAAGTAAGAGGCAGAAATAATCAGCTGTTTGCTTTAGAAAGGTCTTTCTGGCTGCTGTGTGGAGAATAGGTTGAAAGGGGTAAGATTAGATATTGGTGCCAGACCAATTCAGGGATGGTTGTAGTAATCCAGGTGAGAAGGGACCAGAGTATCTGTTATAGGCGACAGATTCTAGAGATATTCAAGAGATAGAATGAACAGATCTTAGTGATTGAATGTGAGCATTAGGGCAGGGAAAGAGAGCCAGTGATGACATTCATAATTCTTAGGCAACTTGACAGTAATCACACCGCAAAGGGAACAAAGGAGAATAGATTACAAGGGTGGAAAATAATGAGTGAAGTGTTGGACATGTTAAGTTTGCAGTTATTGTCCACAGTCTCATATCCAAATATATAGAAATATCAAGTGGGTGGATATGGAAGTGAGTTCTGAGCTGAAAGTAGGTATTTGGGTATTACCACTATTGAAACCATGAGAGTGGGTGAATTCTCATAGGGAAGCAGAAAGGAATGTTGAGGACAGGTACATTAACATGTAAAAAATGGCCTGAGAAGTAGAAGCTGGTGAGACTGAGAATCTCAGGCAGGAAGAAACCCGGAAGAGAAGTGAAATGTGACCACTAAGGGAAAAGGTATTTGTTTTCAAGAAGGAAGAAGTTGAATAAATGTCAGTAATGCTGAGAGGTCATATAAGGTAATGAGGAGTGAAAAGCAGACATTGTGCAATAGTTAATGATAAAGATGTCCTTAATGGCCTTAGTGAGAGCAGTTTCAGTGGAGTGATGAAGTATAAACCCCAACGATTCAAGGGATAAATGGGCGGGGAGGAAATGGAGAAAGGAAGATAAAACAACTCTTCTGAGAAGGTTAGAATGGGAAGAAGTTGGGGGATGGAAGAGATGGCCAGCAAGCCAGAGAATAAATACAAGAGAGATAAGAAGACATGAGATTGAGATGGATTTTTGGAGGATGGGAAAGATGAGTCTTTAAATGCTAAAAAACTTCAGTGAATCAGTGTCTTCACTGAGCACCTACTATATGCCAGGCACTGTGCTAGACCCAGGGAATACAAGGTAGATATGCTCTCTGGAATCGTGGGATTTCCATACTATTGTGTGGAAAATATTAGTTAGATAATCACCTAAATAAATGTGTAATTACAAAGTGAGACAAAAGCTCAGAATGGAATAATAAGGATATATGAGGGGAAGGAGTAAGGGAACCTGACTCTGACTCAATCAACAATTTAGGGAAAGCTTTCTTGAACTTAGATTATAAGGCATTCCAGACTGAAGGAACAGCATGTACAAACACTGTGAAGTAGGAAGGAGTAAGATATGTTTAAGAAACTGGCAGAAGGCCAATGGGACTACAGCTCAGAGAATCATGAGGGTTGATGTGTAGGGACCAGACCACTTTGTCTTCAAATAAGAAAAGGCCCATAGAAAGAGAAATGTTGAAGATTTGGTAAAGAAAGGGGAATATATCAAGAGACAGGCTTCCAAGGAGGGTAAGGGATTAGATTTCAAAGAATAGACCTTTCTTCCATTACAGTAGAAGGGAATGAGCAAGGAATCAATGGTGATGAAGGGATGTGCAGTTTGGTGAGGAGAAATTGAGAATATTTCCTTTGAAGGTTTCTGTTATTTCAGTTAAGCAGATTTTAGAATGAAGGGAATATATAGTAAAGTAAGAGGTTTAAAGAACATGGAAAAGCTTTTAGAACAGATGTTGTAGAGACTGGAAGAACTAAGTGAGAAAACACAAAAGAGTTGTTGGACCGTTGTTGGAGATCATGAATTCATAGTGGCAAAAATCTGTAGCATTTTGTGAGTCCCTCTAGAAACACTCAGCAGCCCAAATGTATGCATGAAGAAAGTAGACAGTTATTCTGACCCCAAGTTGAGGTTTGCCAGCATGAGGCAAAGGAAGGACAGTGGAGCCAGGGCGATGGTGCTCTAATAAACCAGATCTTGGGGGAATGAGAGGGATGAAGAGAAGGGGAATCCCTGATCTGTCACTTGTGCCAATGGTGTAAATACTCCTATGATGGCCAGTTTCAAGATGCCAGTGACTTAAGAACAAGCTCAGACACAGGTGCCTGAGTGGCTCAGTCGGTTAAGCATCCAACTCCTGATTTCCACTCAGGTCAGGATCTCAGGGTCATGAGACAGAGCCCCTCTGCCCCTCCCCCCCCCAATAAATAAATAAAATCTTTAAGAAAAAACTGGCTCTCACAATTTTTGAATGTTAATAGTCACTTCTCAGGAACTGGTAGTTGATGACCCCAGCACGCACAGGTTGAGAGAGATAAGGCTAGAAGCTACTGTGGTTGACATGATGGAAAATGGAGTCTAACAAGTAGAAGAGAAAGTGAAGACCAATGGGGACTGAGAGTCTGCAAGAAAAGAGGGTGGGGGACAGCTACAAAGAATTGTTGAACTCCATGACTAAGGAGAATGGTGGAGGAGAGCATTAAACGAGTTGGTGATGGTTACCCAAGAAAAATCATGTTTCCTCCAAGAGCTCTTACATTTGAAAGACAGTTTAGTGACACTGGAAGACAATACTGACTTGTACTTAAAATTTTTGATTGTAGCTCAGTAGCTTAGTCAGTGGCAGCAGAACCGTGCCAGTTGCTATTTTGACGTCTATGGCCGGCTCCTCTGACGTTCCTCTCTCGGTCCTAGCAACAGCGCTACCATCTCTCCCATCTTCCTGTGATTGTAGAGATGGCAGAAGCAGCAGGAGCAAGGGAGACGAGAGGGCCCATGATGGCTAAAAGCAAAGGTCTGCCCTGGCATCTTCCTCACACACCAAAATTGTCTTCCTGCCACATGCGGGAGAAGTAGGCACCAATGACTAAGGGGTTACCGTGGTAACTACTTGCCTCAGAAAAGTCTAAGCTCTGCTTCAGCTCAGTTACCTCTTTACTGAGATGGACAATTATCCGCGCTCTCAGAGGGGATTGATATAATTTGATCTTGCCTCCCACAAATCACGTTTGTAATGGGATATGGTAAATTTGTTTATCTAGAAATTTAACGTTTTCTCCCTTTTAAGACCTCCATATTTGTAACCGTGGATTTGAATTTAACTGTTTGAAAAATAACTTTCATACTAGAAGAAAACTGTAAAGAACATTTGTATTAAAAGCAATTTGCCTCTAATTTCTTCATGCTGTTTGCTATTTATTTCTGACTGTTGTTGCTATGTGTAAACAAGAATGTAATCTCCCAAATGAAGGCTTTCTTTGAATTAGCAATGAGGCCACTTATGTGCACTGTAGAAAGGGTTCATTTTTAATGGGACTACATCCAGTGTTCCTTTCCTATGAGGACCTCTACGTTGACAATCACAGTTGGGAATATTTGGTTTAAAGGGTCCTACTCTTCTGCTGCACAAGTGTTATGTTACAGGATACAGAGTTGTGATAAATAACAAACTGATAGCGAGGTAGTTTCTACATCAAAACATTTACCTCTTTTTTCCTTTGAGGGTTCTTTTTTTAAAAGATTTTATTTATTTAGAGAAAGCGCATGTGTGTGCGAGGGCTTGTGGGCACGTGTGGGGGAGGAGCAGAGGAAGAGGAAGAGAGAATCTCAAGCACTGAATATGGAGCCCAACTCGGGGCTCACTCGGGGCACCTGAGATCATGACCTAAGCTGAAATCAAGAGTCGGATACTTAACTGATTGAGCCACCCAGGTGCCCCTCCCTTGAGGCTTCTGTTAACATTCACAATCCTCAGTGTGCCACAGATTTGGGGCATTGTTTTGTTTTTCCCCAAAATTAATGCAATTTGATCTTGTTTCTCACAGTCGTGTACCGTGGGAAGGAACAGGGAACATGTAAATGTTGGACGCGCTCTGGAACAGTTGATGACAGGTGGAGAAAATGGGCCATAGCACCAGACGGATGCCCAGGCATCAGATGCCCTCCACATTTAGAAAACTGAGCTTTTCTGGCTGTTCCTAATCAGCTAGAACGCATTTGTCCCCTTTATTTACTTCTGCCATTGTGTTCTACCATTATCCCTACTCTTGCCCATCATTTTCTTTCAGTTTATTAGGGAGAAAGCTATATAGATATTTTAAAATTAACTTGCTGGGTGAACCTGGGTATTTCATCATGAGCTAATCTATATAAATCATTAGGTTGTCCTACACCAAAGAAAAATAAGATAAATGGATATAAAAATTGACTTTTATATGGGCGTCTCTCTTTTTACTAAGGGAAACAATAAATCATAGGAATGAAGAATTATACCCTTACATGCATTCCACATTTGGTGCAATGTCCTCATGCAGAGCTTTCCACAAAGAATTAACCACGAAAAAGAATACTTCAAAACTGCTATTCCAACTAGCAGTTTCTCTTCCCTCAGACTTTAAGTATCTTTTTCTCCCCTGTGATGAATTCACTCTCAGCAGTCTTCCAAAGACTTAGTAAGACGAATGGTTATGCTCTTAAATGGGAGTTTTCATACTTCATATACCTTTCTGCAGTGTTTTGCACATTACTTTCTGTTACAATTTATGTTTATCTGTGTTGGAGAATGAAGTTAGAACCCGTCTTCACTTTCCGGCAACATTGGTAATAAATAATTTTGCCGCAACTACTTACACTGAGATCCACCTTTCTTTGTTTTTTTTTTTTTTTAAACTATTTGTGTTTGTTTTTTTGAGAGAGCGAGAGTGCTCACATGCACACAAGTTCCCCCCCCCCGGGGGGGGGGAGGAGCAGAGAGAGAGAGAGAGAGAATTATAAGCAGGCTCCACTCCCTGTGCAGAGCCTGACACGCGGGGCTCGATCTCATGACCCTGAGATCATGACCCGAGCTGAAATCAAGAGTTGGACGCTTCATCGACTGAGCCAGCCAGAGAAACTGGGGAGAAACTGGCATTCCACCCTTTTTTTAAACTATTTGAATTCGTAGTAAGATTATATATAAAGTGTGCTTCATAGTTTGTGTTTGGGGAGACAAAATATATATGGTGTTCTTCCGTGCCCTTGTTGCTGCTCACTAGAAATAATTTAATTTTGTTTTTGTAGGTAGCAATAAAAATAAATTTAAATGTTGAAGGTGTTGAAAATAGGTTGGGTTAAGATCACCGAGTCACTGGATCCTGAGGGCTTATTAGTATTCCAAACCCTTCAGCCACAGCTGTTTCCCGTGCCAGTGCATCTGTAAGACTGATGAGTCACTGACCTCTCCTTCTGAAACTAATAATACATTATATGTTAATTAATTAAATTTAAATTTTAAAAGAATTCCTCTGCCTCCACTCTAGGGGTGTATGGTAAAATTACATTATATTTACTTAGTTATTATATGCTTGTTCCACCAACCCATGGACCCAAGTAGCATTTAGCTGGCAAGTAACTGAGTCTTTCTTACTTCTTTTACTATTATGCCTTTTTCTCTCCTTCTCCCCGGGCAAAAAAAAAAAAAAAAAAATTCTTTTGCGGTGGTGGAAGTAACACGTAAATGAGAATAGCAACCCAAAAAAGAGTGAAAAATTTTAAGTGTTATTCACATGTCTCCAACTGTTGTCACGCTTTCCGAAGCTCCACTTAAAGGCAAACAAACTGCTGAGGGGAAAATTATATTCCTTGCTAGAGCTGATAGCTGTGATTAAATGGGAAATGCTTTCTCATTGTCAGTTCCTCTGGCCTGGGGACTTTTGATTGCTACCGCCTGGGAAAGAGAGCGATGCTTTCCTCTGGAGCATGGAACCTGTTCCCTGCCTGCACCATTTCGCACCCAAAGGACTACAGTGTGCGGTTCCCGTGGTCTCTTTCAGACACCCGCTGCTTCTTGTTTCACTGCTTCTGTTGCTGCTGCTGTTGTTGGTATCATTCTGTGAGGGACTCTTGGAGTGCAGAGCTCATGGAGAGGTGGTCACGC
Organism: Ailuropoda melanoleuca; assembly: GCF_002007445.2. NCBI lineage: Eukaryota > Metazoa > Chordata > Mammalia > Carnivora > Ursidae > Ailuropoda > Ailuropoda melanoleuca. Next base: position 78,434,083 of record NC_048225.1, read on the forward strand.
GCAGTTAAGTGGCTAGGCGAGAGGCACAGTCCGCACTCTGGCACAGGTGCTCGGCCGCCTTCCATTCCTTCTCTTCGCCACGCACCGCGCTGTCCCCCGTGCTCCCTTACCCTCCGGGTCACCCGGCTTCCCACTAGCTCTTGCCCCGTGTTGGAGTTTCTTACTAGGTTGGTGCCAAAGAGGCAGTCCTTATTTTCTGGGTCTCGTGTCTGGCCCTGGGTCTTCATGAGTCTGTAGTCGTCAGCTAGGGCTGCCATCAGAAAATACCAGACTGTGGGGCTTAAACAGCAGTTTATTTCCTCACAGTTCAGAAGCTAGAAGTCCAAGATCAGGAGTCGGCAGGTTTGGTGTCTTCTGAGGCCCCTCTCCTTGTCTTGCAGGTCCCCATGCTCTCACTGTTCCTCGCATGGTTGTCCCTCCATCTGGGCTGTCTGCGTCCTAATCTTCTCTTCTTGTAAGGATACTGGTACTGGGAGTTAGCGCTTCAACATGGGAATTTGGGGGCACACAGTTCAGTCCATAATAATGTCTTTTCTCATAATCAACAGAATGCCAGTTTCTCCCCAGTTTCTCTGAAAATACTCTCTTCTCAACATAGATCTTCCTTGGCAACCCTGAAGTGGTCTCCAACATCTGATAATACATAACAGGACAGTTCCCATGTTTGTCAGCTTACCCAGGTTCTCCCATTCTATCCTAAAATCTCAGATTATTAAAAAGATTTTACAGCTCCACCCTCCACTTCCATCAGCCCACATGGTTGGCAAGGCACGTCCACTGGCACGCATGTTAGCTTGTGAAAAGTTCTCATTTACCTTACGTACCCTTGTTCTGGTGTGGTCTTACCGCATTAACTTCCTTATAGTCCCGCCTTTATATTGTATCATATTTTATATAAACCACAGCCTCACTCCCTATTTCTCTTCCTTTCCTAAAAGAGAGGCAGTGAGTTGGGCAAGTAAATAAGTTACACCTTAGCAGGATGTCCAGTGATAGAAGAAAGTCTATAGTCTAATAAAAGGGACACATTAAGCAGTATATAAGATGTAGGAACTTAGTGTATTTTCTGAAATTATTCACGTAAAATTTTTTATTCTAAAACATTTCACCTAATTTTAAGATGGCCATTGTTTAAGAAGATGGATTGTAGACATTGCCTTGCAGGGGAAATATTCTGAAGAAAGTTGTCTGGCATAGCAGGAGCCTCTTAGACCCTTCACCTCAGACTAACTGGTCTGTCTGGCTTTAGTTTCTGACTTCTCCAGTTTCCTGTACTCACTACCCCCAAAGGTGTCTGCCCGGAAAATAAATCTCTTCTTGACACTCCTCACTTCCGAGAACACTGCTGGGTCCCTGTTACCTGCAGGATAAACCCCTCACCCCTCAGCTTAGCAGAGAGCCCCTTCTTTCATACCAATATGCTATGCCCCTTCCTGGCCTTGTCACATGTCGTCCCTTCCCCCTGGAATACTTTCCCTCTGTGGAGTGCCTGGAAGACACAGGAGCTTTGGAGGCAGACAAGTCTAGTTTTGAATTCTGACTCCAGTTCTTACTGACTGAGTGATCCTGAGAAATTTACTTAATCTCCTTGAGTAGTTTTCTCATCATGAAATGAGGCTAATACCTATTGCACAAGGATCTTGTAAGAATTATTAAAGCTAAGCATATGTGTGACTCACTGCTAAATTATTTATCAATTCCTTTTGCAGTTATATGGTCAAGCAAACCCCCGTTTACCCTTTAAGACCCAGATCAGACATCACCTCCTCTAGGAGCCTAGGCTGTTGTTTACTCTAACTGCGCTAATTCCTGCACTAGAGCAATGCAGTTGTAGCTAAGAACGTGGTTTTCTGAAGCCATGTTGTTGGGGTTCAGATCTTGGCTTCTCTATGTATTACCTCTGTGATCTCAGGCAAGTTACTTGTACTCCCTATACCTCAGCTCTCTGTTCTATAAAATAAGGATAATATTATCTACGTAATAGGATTACTGTTAAGATTAAGTGGGATAATATATACACTTGACCCTTGAACAACACAGATTTGAACTGCGTGGATCTACTTTCACATGGATGTTTTTTGACAAATATAGTACTGTAAATGTATTTTCCTTATGATTTTCTTAATAACTCTTTTTTGCTCTAGCTTTCTTTATTGTAAGAATACAGTGTATGATACATGTAGACAAAATATGTGTTGATAAACTCTATGTTATTGGGAAGATTTCCAAGTCAACAGTTGGCTATTAGTAGTTAAGTTTGGGGGGAGTCAAAAGCTGCATTTGGATTTTTGACTCTGTTGGGGGTCGGTGCCTCTAACCAGTTGCATTGCTCAAGGCTCAGCTGTGTAAGACATTTAGCACAGTGCTGTGCATAATTAGTATGTTAGCCATTATTACTGTATTCATTTTGAGTCATTTTCTCTGACTGTGAGTTCCTCAAGGCTTTGGCTCTACCTTGCTGTTCTCTAGATGCCTTGTGTCTGATCCAATGCCTAGCCTATGCTAGGATCAAAGAAGGCCTAGCTGGATCAAAGAAGTCACTCATTAAATATTTATTTAGTTAGCAAATCCTGTTCATTTAAGATGAAGAATATTGGGCTTTAAATCCTCTTTGAAAATACTGAAAATAAACAGGAAAATTCACATGTATTATACTGGATAGTATTCCAGGTTTCTTCCCACAGAAAAATGAAATAGCTAAGTGTATTGGTCTGAATTTTGCTTTTAAGCAAGGTGTCTTCACAGTATTATGTTGCCAGATTCCCAAGAAGTCCAAACCCGGTGCACAAGCACAAATCAAACCTCTGCTTTTGCCGTACTTGTCAGGTCACGTTGACCAAAACAGATCACATGGAAGGTCAGTGTTAGAGGAGACTACACATGGGAAATGGATACCAGGAGACATGATTGATGGGGAGCATTCCTCTAACAGTCTACCACACATATGCATGGTACATTTATGCTTAAATATATTTAAGCATAAATGCTTAAATATATATATTATGCTTATATATATTATATATATAAAATTAACTTCATTTCTGAGAATTTGGTGTAGAAAGGACATTTCCTTGCCATTTTAATAATATTTACTAACTTATTAATAATTTTTATTTAAGGGGAGCCTGGTTGGGGTCTGCCCTCAGCTCAGGTCATGATTTCAGGGTCTGGAGATCATGCCCTGCATTGGGCTCTCTCCTCAGCGGGGAGCCTGCTTCTCTCTCTCCCTCTGCCTGCCAACCCCCCTTCCCCACTTGTGATCTCTCTCTCAAATAAATAAATCTTTTAAAAAATAATAATTTTATTTAATAATATCCTTTTAACATTTTGTTATTATGAGCTGATATTGCATTTTCAATTAAATTTTTTTCCACAGTAAAAGTGAGTGAGTAAAGCCAGCATCAGTTTAGGTTCTCTGATAGCAGAAGCAATAATTGCTTATGAATTGTTAATAAAACTTGAGTAGAGATACTCTGATTACAAAGAAAATCCAGCCTGTGATGCTGATTTCATCATTCAGCAGAGCATTGGGATTCCAGAATTCAGAGGGAGCTTAAAAATTTGTAAGTGTTCTACATTGTAGCCTACTCCATGGTGAACGGCTAAAAGCATTTCCTCTAAAATCAGGAACAAGACAAGGATGCCCATTCTTGCCACTTTTATTCAACATAGTATTAGAAGTCTTAGCTGGAGCAATTAGGCAAGAAAAAGAGATAAAACGCATTCAGATTGGAAAGGACAAAGTAAAACTGTCACTATTTCTAGATGACATGATATTATATATAGAAAAACTTAAATACTACATCAAAATAAAACTAATAAATTCAGTGAGGTTGCAGGATACTAAATCAATACACAAATCTGTTGTGTTTCTATATATTAATAATGAACTATCAGAAAGAGAAATTAAGGGGGCGCCTGGGTGGCACAGCGGTTAAGCGTCTGCCTTCGGCTCAGGGCGTGATCCCGGCGTTATGGGATCGAGCCCCATGTCAGGCTCCTCTGCTGTGAGCCTGCTTCTTCCTCTCCCACTCCCCCTGCTTGTGCTCCCTCTCTCGTTGGCTGTCTCTATCTCTGTCGAATAAATAAATAAAATCTTAAAAAAAAAAAAAGAGAGAAATTAAGAAAACAGTCCCACTATAATTGTATCAAAAAGAATAAAATACCATGGAATAAATTTAACCAAGGGGGTGAAAGACCTGTAAATTGAAAACTACAAGAAAAGACAATCTCTTCAATAAATGGTGATGAGAAGACTGGACAGCCATATGCAAAAGAATGAAACTCCATCACTGTCTTATACCATACACAAAAATTAACTCAGAATGGATTAAAGACTTGAACATAAGGCCTGAAACCTTAAAACGCCTAGAAGGAAACAGAGACAATAAGCTCCTTGGACCTAGTTAATTCTATTTTTGTTTTCAATCATCTTGGCGTTCAGTTGTAGTCATTTTATCCCAACAGAACTTCAGACTCTTAAATATGGGTGACGTAGTTAAACTCCTCTTAATGTAAATTTTTCATGGAGGGCCATGGATAGATGGTCTCAGGATGACTAAAAGGAAATAGCTTTATATCTAGAGAAAAGAGTAATAAAACTTTCTTATAAGATAATCAGACCTAAGTCAGTGGAATATCACAAGATACAAACTCTAATGACTTTATTTTTAGATGGACACAGGATCTGGGGGGGGTGGGGAATGGATGCAAAAGAAGATATTGTATGATATGTTCTCAGTATTTAGAGAAGAATGCAGTTGGAAAAAAGGAGGACCCAAAAAATGGGAAAGATCTAGTATTTTGTTTTTTGAAAAGTAGGATCCATGAGTAGAGTATTGCATTTGTCAGGAAAACTGCTGCATTAGACAGAATTTGCCTTTAATGCCCAGAGATACTTGCTGCTGTCAAAAGGAGCAGAACTTAGAACCTCTTTTCACATTTTAAGACAAAAAGATCCCTTGTAATAAATTGTACTTCTACCTTGTTTTTTATCTATTAAAAAAAAAAAAAGGAGCAGAACTTAATCTTGTCCTATTTGGCTGATGTTCACAGGTATTTTTGATGAATTGAGCCCAAAATCAGATCCAAAGACATCCTCCCCACAGAGAGCTGGTGACGGATCAATTGAACTAAGTGCTATGAGCATGTTGCAGAAAAGAGACGCAGTCCCATCCCAGGCTCTGCCCTCCTAACCCCTGTGTCAGTAATGGCCGTGGGCACCCGTGCAGCCCATTCCTCCCTGCTTCCCTCATGGGTGTCTTTGTGCACTCCTGCCTCTTGCCGGTGCATCTGCAACCCAAGGGCCTTTCCATAGCTTGCTGTTCCTGCCCGTTTCTGCCTCCTGATTCTGTACAACTTCCTATTTTTTGTTTGACGGCACCACTGGTTAATATTAAATTTGTCATGATAACAGCCACAACAATTATATCTTGCTTCCATAAATGCCTGGCATGTTTATCACTTAATCATTATTTTAACATCATGAAATACCCTTATTGACCTGATCGTACAGAGTAGAAAACAGACACAAAATGCGTAAGTCTGTAACAGGGGCCACTTGGCTAATAAGTGACTGAGCCAAAATCTGAATCCAGGCAGCCTGGTTCTGAGTCTGTGCTTTACTACCTCTCTTATACTCACTGTTTTTTGCATTAATCTTATACTATACCAGATAGTTTTTGAAGGCAACCAATATTTATAAGTTGTTAAGTAGTTCCAGTATTTATCAGTCCCTTACAGGATTTAAGACTACTCTGACTCGAGATGATTACGTTAAATGGTGTCTATTCATTCTTTTGCTTAAGAAGCCTCTAGGGTTTCTTGCACACCTACTGTGCCCTAGCACCCCACTAGGCATTCTGTTCAGGAATAATCACATCAGACAAGATTCTAGTCCTCTTGGAGCTTACAGGATAATGGAAGGGACAGATAACACAAAAATAATGTATAATCAAAAATTGTAACAGGTTACAAAGGGAAAGAGAAGTTTGTTATAAGAGAGAAAATAGTAAGAAGCTAATTTAGACAGGGGAATGAGGATCAAGGAAAACTTTTCAGAGGAGGGTAACATTTTAAGCCGAAATTCTAAAAGCTAAACAGGAGCTAGCCAGCTGAAGAGGAGCAGTAGAGTATGCCATAGATCTTTTGTTTCTGGCAAAGTAGTGGCCCAGATGTCCGTCTAAACCCTCCTGGTACAGAACATCTAAAACTTCTGGATAAAATAATTAAAATATATTTTTAAATGTGTGGCTGAGTGAGTGGGGAAATAAGAAAAAATTTTAGGAGCCAGAAATTAATGTGAAAACCTGAATCCTGAGATATTAGCAAATTGTACACCTGTATTTTGTTCTTTAGGCATTTGCCAGTCCCTGGTGGACTATATCTTGGGCTTTAATGGGCCTCACGCAGAAGACAAAGACAAAGGTTTCTCTGTCAATAGGTGATTAGGGGGAAAACCCATCCCTTCCCTATACCTTTTCTTCCCAGAGTGAAACAGTTGGGTTCATTTCCTATCTTGGCCTTGCTGTTTGAGTAAATGGGGAGTCATATATCAATACATTCTTTTATATGAAAATATATTTCATGGTAAAAACAAAATATATATTATGGTTTAAAAAAATTTTTTTTTCCTGGACAAGGGAAATACTGTGTGGTAAGGACTTTAGGCAGAAAGGCATTTGCCCTTTTCAAGGAACTGAAAGGCTGGTACAGATTGAGAAAAGTAAGTGCTGGCAATTGAGGTTGGAGAGCAAGCCGGGGACCAGATTCTTAGGACCTCAGAGCCTTTCGCTGGGATTTTGGATTTTATTCTTAGTATAATGCAAATCTTTTGAAGGATTTTCAGAAGACTATCTTCCTTATGTGAGAAAGAACAGATTAAGAAAATGTAAAAGTAGGGAGCTGCTCAAAGGTGGAGAGGTAGAGATTAAATACAGCAGTAATCCAGGTGAAAAGTGGATTGATTTGGATTAGGGGAAATTGGAAGAAATTAAGGAATCCAAGATATACTTTGAAAATAAACCTGCTGATTTGGGAGAAAGCTATAAAAGGTTATTTCCCATGATCTGGCTTGAATAATGGGCTGTCCAGAGGTCTTTTTCTAAGATGACAAAGACAGGAGGAGATATGGAAGAGACGATCACATATTTGGTTTTAGAAATGTAGAGTTTTGGAAATACTAAGTTTGACAAGTAAGAAACCCAAGCAGAGACAGTACCACCATTTGATTGAATATAAATGAAGAGACTTTAAAATATTTTTATGTTGTTGAGCTCATATTTGAATAAGCCAGTGTGGAATTATAATGAAAATTTTCCTTTTACAGGCAATTCATTCATCAGGAGGCAAACTTGTTAAGCAGTAGAATTTCACTGTAACAAATACACCATTTAAATTCACATCCCTAGGATGCAAGAGCTGGGTGTATTTGCAGATGAAGTATAAAAACCTGGGAAAGGCACTGTGGCAGTGATTATCTAAATTGTTCACCAAACCTGTTTTCCTTTCTTGCTGATACAGCTTGGACTACATTTCCCAGTCTCCTCTGCAGTTAGATGTAGCTATGTGACTGCATCTGGGCAAAGGAACAGAGTAAAAGTGATGCACATTTCTTCCTTTACTCTAGCTATTTAAAGAAAAATCTCCCATTTAGCCTCTCTGCTCTCTCTCTTGTGCCAGCTGAACATTGGCATCCAAAGGGACCACGAAAACAGGTTGAAGACAATAAATCTCCATCAGTCGGAGTTCCTAAATGATTACATAGTTCAGAAAGCCCTAACCCCACCCTTCTGCTACCTGAACTTTGCATGATCAAAAAATAAACTTATGTTATTTTAAGTCGTCAGGATTCTGTGATATAACTATTTCAGCAGGTCACATCACATTAAAAGAAGATGTTAATTTTCTTTCAAGGTGATACCAGGAACCTAATTTCATTCCCATTCATTTCTTTTTTCATTTTTCTTCCATGTATGTTTGCTGCCTAAGTGACAAGGCAATTTGAATAGATCAGGATGTTTGGAAGTTTATAAAGGAGTGAGGGGATTGAAGATGCTTGAGGCAAGAGAGAGGACTTGAAGGATATAATTGCTTCCCATTCTCCATATAAGATAACCATCACTCCCCCTCTGTCTGGCCCAGTCATTCCTTTCAAAGAGTCACACTCCTGCAAGCTGCTTCTTTCCACCTGCTAATGGCATCCCCATTGCAAAGCATAATTGGTGAAGACCTGATTACCATTCCCTTCCTTGCCTAGTTTAACGTTCACATATAATCAGACTTACACCCTGGGATGCAAACCAACCATAACATTAAAACTGAATAGAACACCACTGGATATCTCTTCTTTTTTATGGATCTGATAATAGATGTCAGAGGATATCTCATGGTACACACTTTTGGGAGAGATGTAAGATGTCTCAGAAGAAGTGCTTGTCTCTTGATAGGACATGTTGAAATCAGAACCTGCTCCTTGGAATCTTTGGCCAATAGATTAGCCAAGTAGCGATACTCTTACATTGTTTTCTTATTACTTCTCAGTCTGTTTGCCTTGCTGGACCTTCATGATTCCTTCCCTTGAGGGCAAGTAGAGGTAAATGCACTTGCCTATGCTGAATATCCGTCATAATTCCTGGTACATTGGTATTGTAAGTGCTTAGAACTTCTTGGCTGAAAACCAAGTGATTGCTGAAGGTAGTATGGTATGTGTCTGACTGATACGAAGAATGTTCCTTCTAGTGTGCATCTTCTGCATTATTTCTTTTTACTCACATCACTAATGTGCCTTTAAGATATAGATCATTATCTGGCAATTGAAAATACTTTTATGAAAAACTTATTATGATAATGTTTGTTGTATAAGAAATTTGTCTAAATTTATATCCCCTTTGTTTGATGAATATATCTTCAGTTGTGTACCCGAAACAAAACAATTCGATTATTCTCATGATTGGTAGAGTTTATAATTCTGCAAGAATTAGGCAAATT
>NC_048225.1:78443287-78608119 GCF_002007445.2 Ailuropoda melanoleuca
CCCCGCCCACCGCCACCGCAGGAGCTTTAAAGGAATACAGTCTGGCCCCGTGGGTGATTGTCTCCTCTTCAATCCAGTGGCATATGGCTAGGCTTGAGCAAACAGATGTCTGTACCTAATCAGGCATTTATTGTCTCAGTTCAGGTGCTAGGCCAGGCTGATGTTTACAGCTGTGCTATGGTTGAAATTTTAAAGCCATAGCAGTTTATTCTCTGACTCCAGTGTACCTCTACTCTAAACTGTGGCATTGTTGGCTTCTGGAATTATTTTCTTTTCCAGTCTATAAGATGATAGTAAAACTTACTTTCACAGGGATTGTGATAAGCAAAGTGAAATTCAGTTCTAAATCGTCACCAGTGAAATTAGAAAGTTTTTGTCTATGTGGTCTTAGGTGGCAAAAGTAAAATTATAAGTAAGCCCCAATTTCTTCTAGGCACACGGTTGCCTAGCTTTAGGGAATGGATAGTTCCTTTATAGAAGTGGGTCTATCAATCACTTTGACCCCTTGGAAAACTAGCAGTGGGTGCTATTTGCTATAACTCTTCCCTAGCTGGCTAGACTAAATTTGCCTTTGGTGGTATAGCTTATGGACTTTTATCTCGGTAGTAATTACATTTACATATACAGGACAAACTTGTAACACAATAAAACAAGCATATCTGTCTTGGAAGTCACAGAGAACCTGGGGCGGAATGCATGATGTTTGGTAATCAGAACTGAGGAAAACTTAACCACTGTACTAGTCAGGCCAGATCTAGGAATATCTGTATACCCGGAGGCCTTTTTTCCCCCTAAGGGATCCTACCTCTAACACCTTCCTGAGGATATCAGCTCAAGGCACAACTCTGGGTGGCCATGTTCTGTATTGCTTGACCTTACCATCTGCATTTGCCCCAAGGGAGTCAGGCTTTTGGGAGTCTGACCCCTTCAATGGCCTGGCACAAGTACTTTATATATCCCACTGGTGAGGGTGGCGTAGTAGACTGCTCAGATCCTCTCTTTTAGGAAATTTTAAATTTGAGGTAGAGAGAATTATTTGATAGGAACGAAATCCAATACTAAGGCAGCAAAGATGGCATGAGTCACTAGAAGCCGTGAGTAAGCAAGAGTGATAAATAAGTAAGAACCAAGTCATGAGATTTTCAAAAGGTGTGTGCGTGGGGCTGCGGAGATTTTATTTCGTATCTGCAGGGGAAGAGGATGACCAACAAATTACTGCTGCCAAAGGCACGAGGAGCTGTAGCCAGATTTTTACACATCTGTCTAATCCTGGACAACTTAAAATCCCAACTTGAAATTCTCAACCTGTGTTCCTATACTTCACGTGAGGCCTGGTTAAGCTGCTTTCTGTGAGTTACCGTGAGGCCTAGCCACAGGGCATACCTTGCTCCTTATTTCCATGTGAGGCCTATGGTAATGCCCCTCGGATACTCCTCTCACACCCACACAACCACACACAGTTACTGGGAGGTAACTTGAGTGAGTCTCTGTTCTTTGTAGCCAAAGGACCGTAATTTATACAACTACCCTATGAGTTCAACTCTTATTATTTTGGCTGTGCTGCCGAGGAAAGGACTGACAAACAGTAGCAGTTTCATGCCCATGTCAAGAGGGTACAGACTTTGAACAGGAAAGGCAGTTTACCTCTAATTGTTTTAGAAAGCTGACATGATACAGGGAGGACCCAGAGAAAGATGACATAACATGGCATTTGAGACTACATGGAAATGTTTGTTTAGCAAAAAAAAAAAAGTGTAGGAACAGTGTTTTTCTTTTCTTTCTGCTAAATTATGAGTTCCTGGGGCATTCATCTTGGTATGCTCACCAATGCCCAGGAGGGGGCTTTGTACACAGGAGGTAGAAGGCTAAATTGATAATGTAATGTGGCCCAGCCATTGGTTTGTCTTGTTTAGTATCAGCTTTGAATTGGTTGGTAAAAATATACTTTTAGGCAGATGAAATGTAAACTGAAGAGAGAGACGTGAGTCAGAGACAAGAGTAGGATTTCCAGAAGCTTCTGGGGGAGGTAGATATAGATAGTGCAGAAATAGCTTAGAAGCTACATGAGCAAATTTTGGAAAGCCAGATAAGAAACTGCCTTCCTCACTCAAGGTACTAAGGACCAGAACATACCGCTATCAGGAACATCTATAGCACATAGTACGGCATAGCCTTTGGCCAGAGAGCAGGGAATGGGTAGTGAAGGAGAACTGGCAAAAAGAAAATTCTAGATTCTAGTTTTAAAATGGCAGAGCATATCTGATGGCCTTATCTCCCTTCTGTCTCACAAATCATCCAACTGCACTAGGAGAACAAAAAGAAGAAACATGAGCCCCATCTTTACAGAAACTAGGAGACATGCAACCCCAAACTACAGTATGTGATGAGGAACAGACAACTGCAGTTGGAGAAAGATGTCCACAGCTACGGATCTCAGACAAACCAGTAACGCCCAGTGTAGACTAACGGGAGTAGGTGTGTGGGCTGGCAGCAAGAGCTTCCTTGGCCCTGATTAGGCAGAAAGAGGAAGCAGTGTAATGGGCTGAATGGAGAACCACACAGACAAGATTGAAAACATGGGCAAACGCTTATCGGGAAAACACAATAAAGTAGGATTGCATCTTTAATATCAGACATGATTGAATTTGGAGGAAAAAGCTTTAAATAAGGCAGAGAAGGATAATTCATAATAGCAATATACCACTACCATCTATAAAGCGAAAACTGCAGGAAATATGAAGAGAAATAGTTACATGATAGTGGTAGGAAAACATTAATTCACTTCTCTTAGTTCAAGAGATCAGGTGGGCAAGAAGTAAGAGAACCCAGATAAAAATCATAAATAAAGGGACACCTGGGTGGCTCAGTTGGTTAAGCATCTGCCTTCAGCTCAGGTCATGATCCTGGGGTCCTGGGACCGAGTCCCACACCGGGCTCCCTGCTCAGTGGGGAGGCTGCTTCTCCCTCTGCCTCTCCCCTGCTTGTGCTTGTGTACTCTCTCTCAAACATAACATCTTTATAAAAAAGTAATAAGAAAGCAACTATCTGCTATTTGTCACTTTGCGTTCTGAAAGCTAACAGACCTTTTTAAATGCCAAATAAAACATTCACAAAAGTAGATCCTAAAGGAAATTCATTAAATTTCAGAAGATGAAAAGAATACATATAGCATTCTCTAATTTTGTTGCAGTAAAACTAACAATTAAGAAAAGAATTTTTTGATTTATCATTTGAACATTTAAAATGTTTTACTTAAACAACTCTTGGATCACAGAGGAAACCAAAGAGGTTATAGAAAATCTAGGGGAAAAAGCACAATGAAAACACTTCATGGTGGAACCTATGGGACAGAGCTAAAGCAGAATGCAGAAGTACCTTTCTTACTGAAGAAGGAAAGAAAATAACTGAATTAAATATCTAACTCAAAAAGTTAGAAAAATGATCAACAAAATGAATCTTAAATAGCAGAAGGTAGGAATAAAGATAGAAATTAAAGAACTAGAAAAAGGAAAACTGACCAGACTAATGAATAAAAGAACTAGTTCTTTTAAAAAAATGGATAAATTTTTAACTAACCGAATAAAAAATGGGTAGAGAAGAGAGCATAGATGAGAAATAATCATGGGGAAATTATAGAAACAGAAGAGAATAAGAAAATCATGAAATATTTTCTCAATCCTGTGCAAATTAATTTGGAAGAAAGGGTGATTTTTCAAGGAAAATAGAACTGATCAATACTAACCTCAGATAATTAGAAAATCTAAACTATCACAGAATCACCCCCCTCCCCCGCCCAACCCCTCCAGAAAAGCCTGAGTGAGGCCCAGGTGATTTAACAAGGGACTTCCGTCAGTTTTTCAGGAACAGGTAATATCAATTCTTCCCAAATATATGTGCTTTAATAAATATGTATGTCTCTGAAAAGAGACACACACTAGTAAACAGTTGTTGTTCCTAGGGAATGGAGCTGGGGCTAAGGGACAGTATTAGAAGCAAGTCTTACTTTTTGCTATCTACCTTTCAGGTTGTTGTATTTTATACTGTACACATATATTGCTTATCTAAGTGTAAGGAATTTAGAATATCTTCGTTTCACATTTGGACAAATTCAAAAACCATTTGGCTTTTGTTGTTTTGTTTACTTTCTTTTTTGGGGGGGTAGGCAAAAATGTTTAAATGGCCCCCATACCGATGTCCCACCCTATCCTTGGAACCTGTGAATATGGTGAGGTCTGACTTCTGTGAATACGTTATGTTCTATATCACAGTTGACCTTAACATGGGGAAATTATCCTAGATTATCTAAGTGAACCTGACCTAATCATACGAGCCTTAAAAGTAGAGAGCTTCTTTTCGCTGCTGTCAGAAGGGTAGTGGAGGAAATAGAAGTTGAAGGCATTCACGTGCAGTTGTGGCTTTGGAGATGGAGGGGATCACAGGGGAAGGGATGCAGTTGCTTCTGAGGAGCTGAGGGCAGCCCCCAGCTGAGAGCTGGGAAGGAACCAGGAATTCATTCCTACAACTGCGGGGAACTGCCTGCTGCCAACCACCAGAAAGAGCTTGGAAGGGGATTCTTCCTCAGAGCCTTGGGATGAGAGCCCAGCCAGCCTGCCAGGCATCTTGATTTCAGTTTGTGAGACTGTGAGCAAAGACCAGCAGGGCCTACCTGCTGCAGAGTTGTGGGATAACACATGGGTGTTGCTTTCCCCCATGAAGTTAATGGTAGTTTGTTACACAGCAACAGAGAGCTAACAGAGGGGGAGCCTGGGTGGCTCAGTCGTTAAGCGTCTGCCTTCGGCTCAGGTCACGATCCCAGGGTCGTGGGATCGAGCCCCACATCGGGCTCCCTGCTCAGCGGGAAGCCTGCTTCTCCCTCTCCCACTACCCCTGCTTGTGTTCCGTGTCTCACTGTGTCTCTGTCAAACAAATAAAATCTTTAAAAAAAAAAAAAAGAAAGGAAAAAAGCTAACAGAGGAAAATGACATTTACACCCTCTGTACAGGGGCGGCTGGTTGGCTCAGTTGGCAGAGCATGCAACTCTTGAGCACGACGTCGTGAGTTCAAGCCCCACTTTGGGCATGGAGCCTACTTAAAAAATAATAATAATGAATAAATAAAACCTCCATACATGTGGGGCTCTATGGGGTTCAGAGATGGGAGCCATCTCCTCTGTAGTCTGGGTGCGCTGGGATGGTGCATATCAGCCTCAGAGCCAATGGCACTGGTCAGGGGCTGCATGCTTCTCATTAAGTAAAATATTCTCTGCTCGATTTTCATTATTTTCACCAGTTGTGTAGAAGCCTAATTTTATTATCTTAATGAAGAGAATAAATTTTTTTATACCTGTCTTTTTTATTTCCTATTCAAATTATAGTATTGGAAATGATTTTTTTTGACATTTCTGTTTTAAACAGTCTTTTCTGTTTTGAATGAAAAAGTTGAATTATTTTTTTCCTTTGGATGCCTTAGCAAATTAACTCCTCCCTTTCTAAAACTCTGTGGGTTTCTGTGACCTATGTTAAGTGTGTCATCTGAACAATTTTTGGTCATGATAGCACACCTAGATGATGCTGTGATTCTTTGACTACTTTAGTTTTTCTAGAGTCTTACTTATTTGGGTTGTTCCAGTTTTGTTTCAGCGCCAGTTTTACCCAAGACCAAATAAGGGTAGTTGATCTTTAAAGTTGTCAGAGACTAGAACTTTTCTTTCAGTTAAGTATTTGAGTTTAGTGGTATGAGGATCAAATATCTAACTTTTATTTAATCGATGGTACGTTTGTAAACTTTTACCTGGAAATGTTAACTCTGAGAACTGCTGAAAAGAAGTATATCTGTTAGATCTTAAGAGGGCATAGGAAGATTCCAGAATGTGGAGAATTGCTTCTGTGGTTGCTATCACTTCACATTCCAAATAGAACAGCAAAGAACAGTTGCAAGCAAGTCAGTGTTGGAAGCCCAACTGTATAACATGGTCGGCAGGGGCAGTATCACGTATGAATCTCTCATACTCAGTTTTGATGCATTTTCTTTTCAGTAAGTTACATTGTCCAATTTTCTTTTCCAGGACAATTCCAGGGGCTTGTAAGCCTGTTAAGGTCAGGAAATGCTTTTGCCTCATAAATAAAACAGCACTGGACAAGGTGTTGTACAAAGATTTATCCAAGATGGATGTGAAACCCACAGGGAAAAATTTTAACAGCTGATGTTGATGATTGTACAGGGCGTGACTAACAGAACAAAGAGTTTCTACTTTGCTTGGATAATCAAATTCTTTAAAGAATATATTGGTCCTCTTTAGCAGAAATGTGTTCTTTTTCTTTATGAAATGAAGTTAAATTTTTTTTTAGGAGAGGTTTCCAAAAGGACTAGAACTGTATTACTGCTAATTCTGTTGTGGATTGAGACATTTACGGCAGCAATAATTATGTTAATACTCTGTGGCAAAATATGTAAAATGGCCTTATTACTGGTGTCTGAATTATGGAAAGGTAATAAGGTGTATAAGAATGCTGTTTGAAAGAAAAAAGGCATTTTTCTTAAAGTCCAGTAATGTTTTTATCTAATCAAATACATCTTCTACTGAGCTTTATCTTCTGCATACAAAAGTACAGATATTTCTGTATCTTTATAGATACTGATTTAGAAGAGATCTCTGGTGGGCTCAGATTTCAGAATTGTGTTGTTACTCATGAGTGCCCCACTCCCTGCTCTCAACTCAAAGGCTGGCTTTGCTCCAGAGCCCAAACCTGGCTGTGGTAGATTATTTTCAAAGACAGCTCTCTATGAACTTTGCTGAAGGGCGGGAGGTAAAGTCAGGGTTGGCTTTGTCCTACATTTGGGCTTTCCCTCTGGCATGCTTACCTTGGGAATAATGCTTCTCATAGGCTACATATAAAAAGTTAGTTTGCCATCTGGGCCTCCACCTCATAACAGACGTGTCAGAGGTGTGCTGATAATCAACACTGGTGTGGGGGCCACAAAAGAGAAAGAAACTTCGAGAATGTTGCGAATGTCCTGTTGTAGGTTGCCCGTGGCAAATCCAGCAGCAGCCCACCATAGTTTGCTCTCAGTAATTCGGATCTCTGCAGCGTTGGGGTAGTATTGCAAATAGGTGGTGTCACAAGCTTTTTTAACAGATGTCCGTCCACAGATACAAAATCTGAGTTTTCTTTTTCCTACTTTTTTTTTTCACTGACTTCATGAATGAATTACTTGATAGGAAAGCGAGTAATACACTTCCTGACCTAATGGTACATATGTGTTGAGGCTGAAGAATGTCATGGGTGGGAGCCCTTATTCATAAAACATTAGGGGTAGAGCAAAGATCTTTCATTGTAAAAAGTGAGATTATTTCTTTAGAAACCATATAAATTACTGAAGGGAATTATGACCAAGGATATGTTTTGGGTGAATAGATGCCAACTGCCCATCTCACTAGATGATGATTATTCTAAATATTTTTCCATTAGCTAGTTTCAGCTCAGGAAATAGATTAGACCCTTAATGGCCTAAGCAACCAGGAAATGAGCGATATTATTTATAGATTCCACCAGTGAATTTGAAATAAAACTTCTTGCCTGTTAAAAATTCTGACTGTAATACTCTATGTAAATGCATTTTTTCAATGCTTTTTAAAATGTTCCCTCCTCCTCTCCCATCCCAAACCTTTTGAGGGTCTGATTTTCTCAATAAAGGGAATAAATGATCCAAAAGCATATTTTGAGGAAAGCGTGATTTTATATTAAGTATGGGGTATAAAATTACCATTGAGTCCAGGTCATATGTTTTAGTGGTAGAGACTAACCCATTTCTGGTCTTGTTTTGGGAGTCTGTAGCAAGTCGAAATCAGGGTGGCCACCATGATGGCCCAATTGAAGCCTAGAGTTTTTCCATTTTAAGTGGTGCTGGGGGAAGCATGTTCCCGCCTTATTTAACCCTAATGGCTTAGCCGTGCTTTGTGGAAGACTGGCAATGGCTGTGTCCTATACATAGATCAAAGGTAAGGTGGGCTTTGGCTTCCATTAGGGGCCTTACTTAAGAGGGCTGATTCCCATCTTAGCTTTGCCACTGAACAGCTCTATTTGGGGCTTTTCGTACAAGCAGTTGAGCCTGAGAACCCCCGACGGCCTGAACAGCTCTTACATCATCTGTGGTTTCATAGAATCCTGAAGTAAGCATTTCATTCCCCTTCTATGGGCCTTGTTTCCTGCATCTGTTAAGCAAAGGCTCTTGAGAAAGAGGGGCTGTAAAAGCAGTGAAAAGAAGGGCTCAAATCAAAGACATTTTAAATTATTTGTGTTTGTATGGGGAATGAGGGATTAATATATTTACCTTCATTATGTATAGAAATTTATTTCATTTTCTTACCCAGCCTCCTGATAAAAATCTGGGTTTCTTGAGTTTTTCAGTCCGATAGTCCAGGTGTTGAGCACTCTGCTCTGTGAATAGGAGACGCTTAGTAACTGTGTGTTGTCTTGAACTTCCCTGAAGTACCACTTGAAAGAGCGAAGTTGTATCAACTACCTTTTTGTATTTGAATTACTTCTAAGCCTATTTTTAATGATGGATGGATACTCATGCACCAGCCCTTTTTCATTTGTTTATACTGACAGAGCCTCGTTTTCATTAAATGGCCAGTTTAAATGAGAAGATACTTTGTGCTCTTTATTTTAAAATATTACGAAGTCCTATTCCTGTTCGGATGCTTTCAAATAAAACTGACCAATTTCACATTGGAACATCTGGACAAATTTAAAATACAATTTAAAACTTGTATAGGGGGCGCCTGGGTGGCGCAGTCCTTAAGCGTCTGCCTTCGGCTCAGGGCGTGATCCCGGCGTTCTGGGATCGAGCCCTGCATCAGGCTCCTCCGATGGGAGCCTGCTTCTTCCTCTCACACTCCCCCTGCTTGTGTTCCCTCTCTCGCTGGCTGTCTCTATCTCTGTTAAGTAAATAAATAAAATCTTTAAAAATAAATAAATAAAAATAAAACTTGTATAGAAGCAGCCAAAGGTCAACCACTCTGTTTTACTGGCTCTACCTTTTTATTTCTGTTTTGTTGATTGCATTTTTAAAGTTAGACTTTTAGATTAAAAAACCCCAGGATAAACACAGAAAAAAAAATTTCCGAATATAAAAGTTTAAAACATACTCAACACACCCTTGGTCCCCACCATTTAACAGGAAGTCAAGTTCATCGAGTGCTGTAAAATAAAATGTCAGTCTAGAAGCCAGACGGTTCCGCCCACCACTGCCCGGGGGAAGTTGTGTCTACCCGCAATCTGTTGCATGTCTCCTCCTGCAACACTTGGCCCTTGACCGGAAGCACTGAGTTGTTCAAAGCTGTGCAACTGCATTCATTACTTCTCCAGTTCTTGTTCTGTGTGGATCCCAGGGGCTGAAATTGCAGTGTGTGAGGCTTCGGTCACACTAAGCCACACCCCTCTAAAGGCATTACTTCCCTCTCTCTGGGTTTTGTTTCTTCTTCCTTCTTAAGCTTTATCCCTTTCATCTTCCCCTCACTTTTTTGAAAAATGGATTTTTACTTTTTCAGTGGCCTAAACCCTGGACTCTGGTTTCCTCCTCTGTAAATCAGGAACTAGACAGTGCTCTCTAAAGCCAATGCCAGTACTCCACAGACCCATGGGGTAGTATATATTTATGAGTAAATATAATTGTCATCTTTTTAATGATAATTTCATCAACAAATTATGGGTCGGAAATATAAGTGGGGGGAAATTTTGCTTCTGCCCTCTCAAGTTCTGTGTCTAGGCGCCTATGAATTAAACTGACAAAAGGCAGATTGACAGGAAAAATGGCATATGTTTATTGATATTAATATTTTTTATATGAATAGCAACTTCACAGAAAAGAAATGAAAATTCATAGAGGCAGCTAGACCTGGGGACTTATATACCATTTTAACAAAGGGTGATAAATGGTAGAGAAGTGATTAAACAAAGGAGAAGGGGGTTTGGGCTTAGAGGGGGATAAATTGTGAGAAGGTAACTAGGAAATGTAGGAGGGAAACTAATAGTAGAAAAGGGTTGGGGAGGGAGCCCCTTTACAGAGGGAAATTTTCTTTACAATAGGGAAATTTATACTCTGCTTTTAGGCAGATGGGGGAGGGCAGGAGTTCCCTCTGTGTCTGCGGCTTCTCAATTTCCTTCAGCTCAAAATAATCCTTAGGCATATTTTGTGGCATATTTTGGGGTAACATATTCTGGTCTCCTTCAGAAACCTAAGAATCTGACATCTTTTTAGAACCCTGCTATGTCTGAAATTCATGGATACTACTTTATAAAACTGATTGATGAATTTGAATAATATATATTCCAACATATAAGTAATTAATACTGATAGATAAACAATGCCTGTAACAATGAGACACTACAAGTAATTTGTCAGTAACTGACTGTGATTTTTCCAATTCTAAGAATATTTAATCAAAACATTGAGTTGTATACCATAAATATATGTAATTTTTTGGACAATTATACTTCAATAAAACTAACAAAAGAAGAATATGTAATGTTCTGGTTGTAACTCATGAGGCAAAAACCTTACAGAGTCAAAGTGAAGGAAAGTTCTTCACAGATATTAATGAATGACTCATTTATTGGTAATTTTCAATAGGGTTAGAGACAATATCAGTAGGGCCTGAAATCATAGAAATTATTTTAAAAAGTCTAATGGTTGGAGGTAGTTTGGGATTTAAAAATAACCCCTTTCCATAGTTTTAATGTATAGATATAGATCTGTATTCATGGTTCTCAATTTAGGGTAGTCCCCCCCACCCCCACCCAGGGGACATTTGGCAAGGTCTAAAAACTTTGGAGTTGCTGCAACCTTGGGGAATGGGTACTACTAATATCTCCTGTGTAGAGGCCAGTGAGGGTGCAAAACATCTTAAAATTCATAGGACAGCGTTCTACAAATGTTAACAGTGCCGTATTTAAGAAATTTTTCTATGTATGACTCAATAGAGAGTTTCACAATTTGGAGTGTCTGCTCATGTTTAATTCTGGTAGCTGTTGAAAACAAAATAGAGGTCACTAAAATTCATGTCTTAGCCATGCATATCATTACAAACTGCTTGCTGAGTTCTGGCATTTTTCTTGGCCTTTTACTTTTATCTGGACAATTAGATTTTCGTGGTAGATTCTTGAGTTTGGTCTTGAGGCAAACTATCAAAAACAGAAGGAGAAAGTACTCAAAAGATCCTACTAACTGGTATTAAGTGTCCCGTCTAGGCAGGTTTAAAGATGGAGTAATTATTTAATAGATTAGAATTCCTTATAATCGTATGCTTCAAGGTGGAGTTATGGATATTAAACTGAAGTAGACACTACCAACCATTTCGTCCAAAGCTGTCCTCTTAAAGTAAAATAAGAAGCCGCCTGTCTAAGATCACAGGTGTTTGGTTGTAGAACCAATGTAAGGCATGACTGCCACCAGACAGAAGGCACTTCACGTTTGTAGGTTCTTTTCCTTAGCTCATTGATGAAAGCAGACTCTCACTCACCCCTGCGTCAGGCTTGCTCGGGGTAGACTAAGAAAATCCAGAGAGGAATTGATTTTGTGAACAAGGAGATTGCCAGTCACGGCCCTCCACCATTTATACAACTTGCGACATATTATGAAAAATGAGGAAGGGGAAAAGTACAGGAATAGGGAGGGAAATTTTCCCTTGAATCCTCGAAACGATAGAGTTGCATTCCATTTCCTATCTTTTCTTTGCCCCACAACAGGTGAAATTCTACAGTAATTTTCCATTCAGTTATTTGCCTTTTTCCTTTTTAAAAAAGTTTCCATTATTATACCCAATGGATTAAAGGGTATTCCTCTTTAGTCACTGAGTTGATATAGGAAGATCTGTAAAAAGAGTTATTACAAAATGTGCGCATCAGGGGTGCCTGGCTGGCTCAGTCTGTAGAGTATGCAACTCTTTTTTTTTTTTTTTTAATATTTATTTATTAGTGAGAGAGAATATGCACACAAGCGGGAGGGGCAGAGGGAGAGAGAATCTGAAAGACCCTAAGCTGACACGGGGCCCAACAGAGGGCTCTGTGTCACAACCTGAGATCACGACCTGAGCTGAAACACATGGGTCAGATAGATGCAGCACCCAGGCACCTCGAGCATGGGATCTTAATCTCAAGGTTGTGCATTTGAGTCCCACATTGGGCCTGGAGCCTACTTAAAATTAAAAACAAAATGTTCACATCAAAGAACAAGTTTTTCAGGGATCTAATAGCTTAAGCAGCATCATGAAGCTTAGCTTTACTAATTTCATGTCACAGTAAGATAAATTTTTTAAAAAATACAAACCAGGGCTGTGACTACCTTGAAACTGGGGATTTGAGGGAAATACTGGCGGAGAAGGAGATTTATAGAGATCACTGTTAGTAGTAGTAATTGGAGCATACTGGTCTGATTGAATTTGAGATATTCAAAATAAACAGGCTGTTGAGTGTAGAGGGGAGTATAATGATCACCATTTAAATAAAGTTAAAATGCTAATGTCCTAAAGTAACATCTCATTTGGTGCCAGTGGAAAACAAAATGTGTAACCACTATTGCAGAAGTCACTAAATCTCTGTTACTGTCTGTTGAAAAAGTTAATACTTTTTCCTTTTTGCTTTTCAAATACTACTCCCTAATTTTGCATTTAATTTATCTTTTTCTGAAAACTGTTAATTGCATATGCTTTAGCCCTACAGAAGAGAATGTTGCTTAGCAACTGCCAAAATAACTAATAAGCCTATATCTAGTAAAGGCTTAAAAGACTTATTTATTTTAAATCTATGTATTTCTTTATTGACCATTAAAACCAAGAAGAAGTTGTTTCACTTTGAGTTTCTTCTGATTTCTGCATCTTTTTTGTAATTTATATATGGGCTTTTTGTAGTAAAAACAAAACAAAAAATACATTATATTTAATGAAAACGTCTCTCTTCTCCCTTCAGCCTCTTAGTAACATTGTTTTATGTTCATCATTTGCTTTAGTTACTTTTTTTCAACATAGTACCTTGTCAGTGATACATGCTGGGAAAAGAAATGGTTTCTAATCATTGGATACAGAATTCTACAATACTGTTTTTTAATGTGGAGGAAGCTATTTTCTTTTTAGAGGAAATACATTAAGGTTTTGGGAGAGGGAAGTAAGGATAATGATTATTACCTATAATGGTTTTATTTTTTGGTTATCTGACCCAGAAGTATGTTGGAAGAGTTATGTAAGCTAAGGGTTTTGGGGTGGAAAGTGGTTGCTGTCACATTGCAAGGTCCCATCGGACTCCTGTCACTCAGCCTCGTGTGTTCACTTGCCAGCGGTTTAAGTCTTCCCCATATGACATATACAGAGTTTTATTATTATCCAAATCTCAGACCCATGTCCTTCCCTTTGCTTCTGTTCAATTGCCCTGGGGTAAAAACAAAACACCAGTAAATTTGTTTACTGCTTCCTTTGTATTCTGTGGTGTTGTGAAGCTAAAGACCACTTGTACAAATATATTAATAATAAAAAGAACACAGGGAATTTATATTAATAGTGCTAAGGCAGTCTGCATTAAGGAGAAACTGTGTGATTTCAAAGAGAGAACGAAGCTCCTTTACAAAATGTCTGCTTTACAGTTTTTTCTTATGGAGGCTTTGGACAAATTTATAGCTATTTTCTTTCGCAGGAAAGAACTCCTGGGATAGCATCTTGCACAATGGTTAATTACCCTATACATATCAGTGGGATTTTTTTTAATGGAATGTTTTCATTAAGATATTACCCTAACATAAAATAAAGGTGCTTTTTTTCCCCCTAGCAATACTGAATTACCGATAGATGCATAACTATAATAGAACAATTATCTACAATTGGCTGATATAGGAAAGTGCCATCTGTAAGATGATGTACTGTGTTCATATCTCATTTATATTGTCAACCCTTGTATAGAGAGAACAATGTAGAATAACTGGAGTTAAGTTTAAAAATGTATATAAAGTTGTATACTTAGTAAGTTATCTGATGTAAATACATTATTATGCGCTAAGGAATCAAATAGTTTAGGACAAAAATAATATTTTAAAAGAAATATGTATGAGGGAGATAGATAATGGGAGGAAGAATGGAGAGAAGGGAAAGGAAAAACAATGTTACTGTTGAAATTTAAAGACTGGCTTAAGAGTAAAAGGCAATTCACAAGTTTTGTTAATAGTGAATAAAATAGTTAATAAAAGCAGCCAGTTACTAATGCTTCCATTCTGTGTTCCAAGTGCAGATAATGGAAAAATTCATTTTATTCTTTATAAAGTTTAATACCAGAACTTCTTGCTTAACATTAATTTTTTTATTTAGTCAGCCTCATGGGTCATTTTCCTATAACATTCCTTTAGACAGCTCTCCTTTATACATGGGAATAGGAAATAAAAAGTGTGGATAAAACATTTAATTTTCAAATGTGGAAATTTTCAAATAATGAAACTTACTTATTTTAGCTCGTAATTTTAACTTTTTTTCTAGCAGAGTCCTTTGACAGAGATGATTAGAAATAATATCCACCAATTAATCACTAGAGTTTTTCCTTCATTCCCTGTTTTTGTGCTCTTTGGAGTACAGATACTAGTAAGTAATAAAGTGTCAAACAACTAGGTGGCCATTAGCAAAAGCAAAAGGCGTTGTTATTTACATAAATTAAAATTACCCACAAATCAATATTTAACATACATTTGTATTCAGTTTTACAGTCTGATCATTTATGCAGATTTGCCAGCATATTTACATTGCTCTAGTGTCAGCTTGGTCATTTAGTATTATAAATCATAATCTCATATAATGTTGCATACTTCAAATTCTCCACAAATGCATGCTAAGTTGTCCCAAATGGACATTTTTATTTTTTAAAGATTCTATTTTCAAGTAATCTTGACACCCAGTGGAGGGCTGGAGCCTACAACCCCAACACCAGGAGTCATGCACTCCACCTGCTGAGCCAGCCAGGTGCCCCTTAAAGGGACTTTCTTTTTTTTAAGTTTGTTTGCTTGTGTGTTTGACAGAGAGAGAGAGAGCATACATGCATACAAGTTCGCAGGCAAGCCAGCATGGGGGGAGCAACAGAGAGGGAGAGGAGGGGAGAGAATCTCCAGCGGACTCCACACTGAGCATGGAGCCTAACGCGAGACTGAGTCTGACGATCCTGAGATCATGACCTGAGCAGAAACCAAGAGTGGGATGCTCAACGAACTGAGCCACCAATGGGACATTTTTAAATAAGGATGCATCGTAAACTATGTATGTCCTTAGGCCTAAAGGTGGTCCTTAGAATTCGTAACTGAAAGTAAACCCTTGGGCAACTATGTAGGCACTAATATTCTCTCTTAACTTCCTACTCTCTTGAATGAGTAACACTAAGGATGTTAGCTGTTTTTAGATAAAAAATAAAAATCATGATATTGGAGAAATATTCTTTACGATGCTACTTTACGATAGTTCTTAACCCTGAAATGACCACCTTTTGGGAAAATATTTTAGATTGAACATAAAAAAATAAATTCTCGGGTCACCTGGCTGGCTCGGTAGGTAGAGCATCTCAGGATTGTAAATTCAAGCCCCACATTAGGTGTAGAGATTACTTAAAAATAAAATCTTAAAAAAAATAAAAATAAATTCTTGTTGAAGTGAATGAAATTGCTACCACTCCTACTAAGACCACTGTTAAAAAAACATTAAGACCTTTTTATTACTTTTCTGTTAGCCCATTAAGCAATTTACTCTTGCTCTTAAAGCAAACAAAAACCCAAGTTTTTACAACAGAGAAGCTGCTTTTGACGGGTCATTCAAGGAATGCTGCTTCATTCACACAATATTTGGTATTGCAGCAGACTGTTGATATGTGCATTACACTTGTCAGTAGGTGGCCTCAGTTTTCTGTTTGCAAATGTCTTATATATAATACTGTTAGATGCAAAATGAATTTTTACTTCATGTTTTCAATATACAGTGATATAATGTTAAAAGCAAAATACTAAGAGGGGGATGCCTAGCTGCCTCAGTCAGTGGACCATGTGACCCTTGATCTCAGGGTCCTGAGATTGAGCCCCATGTTGGGCATAGAGCTTGCTTAAAAAAAAAACTTAAAAGCAAAATAGTAAGAGAAGAGAGATACAAAGTCCAGCTTTGAAAATTGTAAAGCTTCTATTTCAGAATCTTCAATTAGAGTTTACTTTCTTCTCTCTTGAATTTATCTTACGATGAACCTGTTGGGGGTTGGGGAGACACAAAGCTTTTGTAATCACATATTTCAGTTTTAATCATGGCTCTCGTTTACTAGCAATGTGACCTTAAATTACTTAAACGCATAGGGCGGAAGAGTTTCTGTAAAATGGGGATAATAAAACCAGCTTCATAGTATGGTTGTAAAAATTAGGGGAGTGTATTTAAAGCTCCACCCCAGCATGGTAGATGTTAAATAACTGCTCCTTCTCTCTTCCCTCCCCCTTCACTCCTCATCAAACTCAGATGATCTCTTTGAAATGAAATGGATTTAAGTTTCATTGGTCAGTTCTAAGCTTCCAGATAAGCTGTACTCTAAACCATTGCATAGGATATTTCTTTTGACTCTAAGATACCAAGGAACAATGGAAAATCTTGTTATAATACAATTGTAAAGAGGGATTATGTATTTCCACATGTTAGCCCATAGTAACAGTGTTTTGTTGATCAGGTTACAACAGATGAATATCGCTATACAACTAATGCTGTCTTTGTTCCCTGTTCTTGTCACAATTGCTTAATTTAATAAAAGGTAATTGATTAAACTCTGTCTGCATTGTCAGGAACTGGAGAGGATGCTGAAGTACAGGAGACTCCACACACACACACACACACACACACACACACACACACACACACACACACACACACACTATCAATCTTTCATGTCCTTGATCCTGTCTCAGTGATTTCTGACAGAAGGACACATGTAAATTACCAAATTGCTCCCAAATAAAGCAACATCTAAAAACATTTAATTGCTTAGGGAAAACTGGTGGAGGATTAGAGTTGTGTGACATCATCTGTTTCTTTCTCCTGGATTTTTATTAATTGGATAAGGAAATAGAAAATGGAGACATTGTGTTCTCGGATACTGAGCTTACCACCCTACCCCCCACCTCAGTTCTGAAAGTTACAATTCCATCTTCTCTTTGGTGTTTAGCAAATGATCTTGTCCCTGCAGACATCATTTTTATTAATATTGATAATAACAGCAACATTTACCAAATGCTTTCTAGAGCCAGGCAGCTTACTAAGGGATTTTATGTGCATTATCTTATTATCCCTCATAGTAACAGCATTGTTATTATTTTCTCATTGTATGGATGCCAAAAACCAAGGGTAAGACAGCTTATATAATTTGCTTGTTGTCACAGAGCTGGTATGTGGCAGAGTCAGATGTGACCCCAGGTTATTCTGAACTCTGAAGCCCATGTGTTAAGCATTATACTACAGGTCCTTCCTCTAATGGCAAAAATGGAGGCCAGAAAGGCAAAAACTTCATAGCTTTCAATGACTGCCCTTGGCCTATACGCCGTATTTTCCAAATTTGTTGACCTGATATTTGAAACCTACCACAGGCCAATTCAAATCTGTCTTTGAAACCTTATCTCCTCCTGTACCCCACCAGTATCAGATCAGCACTGTGACCAGGCTTATTTTCCCTGTAAAAGATTATTTCACTTTGCCTATCCAAATCCAATCCGTCTTTTCCATGAAGGCTTTCCTGTGTGCAGACTTCATACTATTACAATCCTAAAGTCACTTAGAATTGCATTACTTGACAAACATAGTGTATTGTATTCTGGGTGGAGGGGAGCAGATATCAGTGTTTGGAAAGCAGTATTGTCGGCCCATGGCTGATTCTCAGTTTATGTTTGCTTGCTTTCCTTATTGTCCTTTAGTGATGAAGGGCATGCTTTTTGGAGTCAGACACCCTGGTTTTTTAATCTTATCAGCACCATTCCTAATTGTGATAATTGAGTCAAATCACTAAACTTCACACTTTAGTGGAGAAGAAGGGATAATTATAGTTCCTAGTTCATTGACTTATTGTGAAGATTAAATGAGATTCTATGTCCAGGACATAGTAAATGCTTACTACATATTAGTTCCTATTATTATTAAAAAGACTTTTTAAGGATATATTAGTTATTATTTGTGTGTGTGTGTGTTTTAAGTAGGGCTCTACACTGGGTGGAGCTTGAACTCAGAACCCTGAGATCAAGACCTGAAATGAGATCAAGAGTTGGACACTTAACCAACTGAGCCACCCAGGCGCCCCATTAGTCATTATTATACCTAGATTATATGTTACTATATTAAAAATTTTATAAGCCCCCCCCACTCCCATGCACAATTCAAGCATTTAGCAGCTGTTGAGTTTTTTAAATTGAGATATAGTTCACATAGCAGCAAATCATCAAGTTGGTTTTTTGTTGTTGTTTTCGTTTTTAAATTCTTGTTAACAGTGTTAATATTAGTTTCAGGTGTATGATACAGTGATTCAGCACTTCCATCCATCACCTGGTGCTCATCACAAGTGCCTCCTTAATCCCCATCACCTATTCAACCCACCGCCCCCACCCACCTCCCCTTGGTGACCATCAAGTCCCCCATGCCAGCTGTCTGTATGTGACCTACTGCAGGCACCTGAGGGCCCATTGGAAAGGGACTTAAACAGGCAGGAGTCACCAGCCCTGCAGGAAGAACTTGAAACAAATGAACATGTAAATAGAACTAGTTCATACTTTTTTGCTGTTCCCTAAAACTAAAACTACCTTCTGATCTTGGTAAAAACAAAAAAAGAAGAAAAAAATCTGACATATCATCCTTGTGGAATGGTTTGATTTGGTGGTTAGTAAAACTTTATTGAAATTTAAAACGTTTTTTAAATTTTAAAAAATTTGAATTTTAAAAATTAAGGTAAAGTTATTTGTAATTACAAATGAGTTGTGTATTCTGCTCAAAATGAGACAAGATGAAGCATTGTGCATATTTTTAGATGTGTCTGAAACCGTCCTGAGCAAATACCAGTGAATGCTTACAACACTGGAAGGACTTATTTTTGGTTAGGTAAAGTTTAAGTGAACGTGTCATGTTAAAAAACAAAATTTGACTGAGTAAATTTTAAAGATCTTACTGGCTTTATCCCGTGATTTATAACCTGAGCAGCATCCAATCTAGCAGACAGGAAGGAGCTCTGAGGAGTTGTACCAAAGACTTTCGTGGGCAGAAGGGAGCAGGAACAAAGAAGTTAACAGTAGGCAAAAAACCAGGTTCATTATTTCAGAGGGGTCTGTCAGGCACATTACCCAGCTAGTGCTGATCACGCGATTTCTGAGTGACTGGTTTAAGATTCTGTTTCTGGGAGGGCCCAAACTGGCATGAAGTCTCTGTTCGGTAACATGGGGCTTCACAAAAGTGACTCCATTTTGGGCCTGTCGTCTTGTGTTTAACAGTTGGCTGTGGATTTTAGAGTTACAAATGAGGTAAAAAGCTGATTGTTAGAGAGTTGCAGACTCACAGTCTGGACTCTCCCTCACCCACATTCTTTGTAGTGAGATACGAATGAGGAAGTAAGATACCCAGTATAGCTGTTAGGCAAGTATTTTAGGCCCCACTGGTTTTTTTTTTTTCTTTAACTATGGGCATTTTTTTTTCCCCTTAAGAATCTATGCTTTCTGGAGTTTTGAATTTGCCTAGCAATTGCTAGGAAAGATAGGAAAGATAATGAGCTGAATGGCTGGAATTTGACACAAGAGTAATGGTTTTCTTTATTTACCTTTGCATGATTTAAAGAAAACTAAGATTTTGCTTATTTATCTTTTACTTTTTGTTCTTTTCCCTTTGTAAAAACTCAGTATGTGTCACTGGACTGTTCTGAAGTCCAAAATACTCTGAAAAGCTTTCTTCTGTTGATACTTCTGTGATTTCTCATTCTCCTTTTATCTTTTGTTCCCCCGCTCAGGGCACCTGGGTTTTATAATGTGCGCTCCTAAGTGTGAAACCTACTTGGCCTATTGGTTTTCTGTGATTAAGAAAGAACTTGTAGAATTTTGTCTTTCTTATGTTGTTTATATCAATACCATGAATATTTTGTGAAGATCTCCTGAAACTGAGTCACGTCCACTCGTGAATGTTGATGCTGATTCAGGAATGAATAGACACCAGGGAGGCAGGGAAAGTATCTAGAGGGCTCCACCTGTGCATGTGGGGGGCACAGAAGACCCTCTACCCTTGAGACCACATTGCTGCTCTGGTGCTTTCTCCTCCTTTCCATCTTTGACTTCATGGTGGTTGTGAGAAGTTCAACAAGCAGAACCTGAGGGCAGGGGGAAAGGGTCCTTGCGGCCACTCTGGTGGCTCCTTTTAAAGACTTGCCATCTGTTTTTAACATATTTGCTCTTCTGATTTGAATACTGCTCCCATCATAAAGCTACTTTGCTTTGCTGCATTTGGGGAGAACACCGAAATTTAAAAATGTTCACATCTTATTCGGGTTTTTCTTGATTTTTTGTTTTGGCCGTACCTACATTTGACACATGAGAACAGATGTTCTCTGAAGGCCAGGAATGGTTTATTAGACTCAAAGTCAGTGTGACCCAGGTATGTTGTTGTTAAAAAGTAATAATCCTAGAACAGTACTTGTTGGAACAAAATCAGCTACCAGAGTAAAATCTTTCTCCGTAAAATGTTAAAATGGCACTTAAAAATCATTAAAGATCTTTTATTCATTAAAATTTTATTTTAATGAGATCTGGACAGGCTTTTACACATTATTTTGTAGCCAGGTTGGCCTCTCAACTGAAAAGGCTGTAAAGAGTAACTAATAAAAGATATCACTCCTGTCTGTCATCGAATCCTCTTCATAGGCAAAAGAGTTGACATTAGAACATCCAAAGTCGGGTACAAAGTAAACTGCCTTTGTTGGGACACATTATAGCAACCCCGACTTTCTTAACATCTGGGATTAATGTTACCCTTTATTTTTTATTCTGATAGAGATTAAAAAGGTATTTCCACCTTCAAATCCTCCAGTAAGCCTGTTTAGTGGAGGGAAATTGGATACTTAAGCTTTGGACTCTTTTTCAGAGCGCACGGGAAAACCTCAGATCTAGTCCATCCCTCTCAATTTACATGACCATGAGGAAATTGAAACCCTGGGAGGTTGAACGACTTGCCCTGGGACAGACAGCTAGCTAGTTCCTGCTTGAACTGGCGACCATCTATTGGTTACCACTGACGCCTTGTTTTCTGCTGCCGGTTGGATATACAATCCTCTCCCGGTAAATTTCAGCAGCAAATGCTGCTACACCCCCTTGATCTCAGGTAATCCCCGCCCCCACCCCCGCCTTTCTTCAGTGTTGCTGCGTGGTGGAAAGTAGAGGACTGCAGAAACTCAGGTGGAAACAATCTTAGGAGGTCCGTGGGATCAACGCACAGGGGAAAAGGCAAAAGAGTAAGAAAGATGTCTTGCAAGAGAGTAGAGGACTGTTTGTAAACATGACTGTAACAGGGCTCCTGAAGTTTGTGGAGGCTATTGTAGCTGCTGTTTCTGAGACTGGAGAAAAGGTCTTAAGAAGAGAAAAGGCCCGTTCAAAGACCGGTTTTTAAATAGACCATTGGTTTTCAAAAAGTACGCTTTCTGTTGGGAGCACAAGTATATATTTAATTGTAAGAGAAAAGAAACATTGGAATTTTTCCTGCCCAGACTCTGAAAGTCAAAGTATGGAGGACCCTTGTAAGGGTGACAAAAATAAAAGGTGCAAGTCTAACTTAGGGTACCCTTGCTTTAGAAAATGCATGTGTTGTGGCTTTGATAGAGGACCTCTTAGATTTAGAAATGAAATGTTATTAATTCTAGTGGCTGTGGCTAATTAGAACAATCTTTTGTAGGTAATAAATCAGAAGCTTTAAAAAATACCTAATTGTTTACCTGAGAACCTATGTGGAATTCGAAAAGGACTGCATTATTTAAAGTCGTTAGCTTCTGTTTATGTAATTTTAAAAGTTATCTTCACAGCCTTTGATTATGTTTCTAAAATTGTTTTGTACTCTTAACAGCCCTGATCCCTAAATGTTTTATGAGTTTAATACACGGCACCTAAACTATTTGATACTGTTTTTCTGGTCCTTTTTTTTTTTTTTTTCCCCCTCGGGTTATGAGTGTTCTTAACCCAGAAGATTACTCATTGTTACACTGAATTGCTCTCCCGGGGTGCATAGGCAACTGCTCGAATGTGGTTTATAATTCTTGTTTGCCTCTGGGCTGTTGCCAGCAGGGAGTAAGGCATTATGGGAGGTAGTTTCTTTTACCTTCCACAACAGGTGTCTTTGTCCGTGCACCTTATTCAGGTATCAGGGTAGAAGCACTGAGTCACTGCAGCAAAGAAAAACATGAAAGCGAGAGGAATTGCTTTCCCATCTAGAAAATGGTGCTGCAAGGGAAACCTGAAACCTTCTGGTACTCGTGAATGCGTGAAGAGGTTCTCAGTATCTTTTACAGTACTTCTGAAAAGATAAAAAGGAATTTAAAAGGTATGAACTGCCTGGACGCTTTATGAAACCTTGTCTCTTGATTACCGTTTAATTTTTTACCTCGTTCGTCAGCGTTAGGATAAATATGCTGGGAAACTTTTTAACAAAAATAAAGCTTAAGGGACAAAGCTGTATTGGAGCAAAAAATGAAGTAAAAATGCTTTACTGGCCCCTACAAGGGTGAAGCTCTTTTAATCTTGAAGGTTTGTTGAAAGTATTGCATTTTCTGTTAAAATAAGCCTATTAGACCTGCTTCTGTTTCCTAGCAATAAGGTGTTTTTCTCCTTCCGTGTGTGCGTGTGCGTGTATGTGTGTAATCTAGAATGCTATAGCAATTGCAAAACTCTCCTAATCATATTTAAATGGAACAAGGTGCTATTTAAGTAATCATGTTAATCTAGGTGAAGATACTTAAGGAAAATAAGGAAAAATAGACACAATGAATCTCATTCTAAGTTTTGTCCTTTGAAAAGCAAACAAGTAAACAACATAACAATGCTATTGGTAATTAGGGCTAAAATTCCAACCAGTATCTGTATTTGATTATACACAAACATTGCCAAATTGATTTCTAATTCTAACAAATAGTATTTCTCATGGTACTGCAATGTCATAATCTATAAAAAGCAGAGAAGATAATAGCTTAATTAGAAATTTTGGAAAAACAACTTTTGGAGGAGTTTCATTTCTTCTCCTCCCTTTTTATTTGCTTAATACTTTTCCCATGGAATTAGCATACGTTATATTTCCTGGTAATTTAGGCAACCTTGTAATGATAATTATGGGCAGCTTTCAAATTTTTCATTAGGGCATATTGAGATTCATTCGTGGTCTCCAACTGTAAGACACTGCTGATGTCTAAGACACCAGCAGTTCGTGACTATCTGCTAATATGGATAATTAAAAGAAACCTCTAAGCTTAATAAAAAGAACTTTTATCTTTGGGGGAAAAAACCGTAAGTTTAGAAATGAGACCTTTGTATTGCTTTCTGAATAACAACAGAAAACAAAGTTCCCAAAATCAAGAATTTTATTTAAAATATTTGTGTGTTTTTTGGTGGGAGAAGGGGAAGTAATAATTAATTGATATTGCAGTCCCTGTTTCATTTTTATATTTTGGTCCTTTCTTTTTTTTAACAGAAATAATCAGAGGTGAAAAAGAATCTCTTTTTTTCATACTTCAGGAGATAATTTTTAACTGCACCAAGAATTCTAGAAATTCTGAAAAACTAAAGGTTGCCATCTATTTATTTTCTATGAATGTGCAAAAATAAGCCATAAGAAAATCCACTTCTCCTCCAAGAAGAAGAATCTTGATATAAATAATACTGAAGTAAGAAGATAAACTTTAAAAGTTTCTAATTACCGAGAACATAATATACATCAGTTTGGGGGCCTTTGTTTTGTTTTGTTTGTTTTTGCTATAGGATATTTCCAGTTAGAAAACTTTCCTTTATTTCTCTGTTTGAAGCTGAAAGAAGATTTCCCCAAACCGAACTTTCCAGCTGCTGGGTTAAGAATGCAGAAGGTGTTTATAGTGTATACTTCCTCCACAGATAAGAGACCTCCCCTAGTTTTCTGCTGGGGGTGAATTGCCAGACAAGCCTGTGATAGCAGCTGCTTTTTTTCTTTTTTCTTTTTCTCTTTTTCCTTCTGGATTGTTGATACTCCGCCCCCTCAAACTCAGGTGGGTGTGGGCATTGGCACTGAGCTGCAGTAGGATTTTTCCTTGGATGGTCTGGTCTGGCGCTGGGGTAGCAGCTGGTGCTGTGGAAAGGCCAGCTGGCAAGATGATGGAAGAAATCTCCATTATGGTGGCCTATGACGCCCATGTTTTCAGCCAGCTGCACGATGAAGACTTCCTCTCTAGTCTGGTGGCCATCAGCAAGCCCAGGTCTATGGTAGGTGCTGCCTCGCACACTACTCCGGGGCTGTTTTCTTTTTTCCTCACAGGATAGCTGTATTCCTATAGCAACTGAGAAAAACTTCCTGGGAATTAAAATGGAGATCTTGCTTTTGGCTTTGTGTTCAGGCGACAAAAAGGTCTACAGGTTTTTAATGGTGTATTTACCTCACTAAACACTAGTATATGTTTAGTAGTGCATTTTAAAGTGCTTTAGGAGTAAAACTTAGGTTAATACTTTCATGTGTAGTGAGGGTCAGAGTTTTATAGTGGCAAATACCACTTTGTCCCTTGTGTTTGCCTTGTGTGTCTGTATATGATTATTAGGTGAAGGTTACCTACATTTAAGCACATAGGATTCGTATGAAGTGTAACATTTTTACCAGTGGGCTATCACATCAACATGGAGTACTGAACTGTCTAAAAGTTGGATAACTTTCAAAATGCTTACGTTATTACTAAGAACGATTATGAAATTAACTTCTAGTACAATTATCATTTGGATTTAATATTTGTAATTTTTTAAACCATTCTCCAAGGGTCTTGGTGTGCATGTCCTCGCATAATAGAAAAATGAAGTTCTTGCAAATGTCTGTTTCTTCTCTGTAGATGTCATCCTTATAATGGCTATCGAGTTTAAGATAGCAGTGGGCCATACTTTTTAAACTAACTTTCCCAACCATTGCCATAGTAATCTCTTACTCATTATATTTGATAGTACTCATCACAAGCAATAGAATGAAAGACTATATCGTAACCATTACCTTGCTAATATGAAACCCTATTCTCTACATTAACGCATAGGAACCTTAAAAACATACTATGGCAAGTTCTTCAAACAGTAAATTGCAATGAACAATATAAAGGGGATCCATAAATTGATCTTAAAAGACCATTGTTTAGATGCTGATTTGAACAAACTATAAAAAAAAATCTATAATTGACCACTAATTTGATATTTAATGATACTAAGAGGGTTATTCATTTTTATGCAATAATGATATTATAATCATGTTTAAAATGATGTTTTAGAGATACATATTAAGATAATTATGGATGAAATGTCTGCAAAGATTCAAAAACGTACGGTTCAGTAGCGGGGTTGGTGATGTGGATGAAGCTAGATGACTGTGTGTTGGTAATTGTGTTGAAACTGGGAGATGAGTGTATCGATTCATTATACTCTACTTCTGTAGGTGTGTTTGTTTGTTTGTTTGTTTGTTTGTTTAGGTGGGCTCCATTCCCAACATGTGTCTTGAACTCATGACCCTGAGATCAAGAGTTGAATGCTCTATTGACTAAGCCAGCCAGGTGCCCCATAGATGTTTTATAGATGGAGTTTGAAAGACTCAGCTGAACCAAAAAAAAAGCAAAAGCCAAATAAATACAATATAATATACTTCTGTAAGTGTTCGTTAATACAGAGACATCTAGCCTTTTGCATTCTTGTCCTATTTAATGTATACAACTTACATTTTTTTGTGTGTTTATAATTATATACATTATGTGGATATTATTGCCAGTCCTTAGTTGACCACAATATTTTACCAACTCAAGAGAGATAGTTCATCAGTAGTTGTGGATAATCTTTTAAACTTCATTTTAGCCATGAGTTTCACAATATTCCACCATGAAAACTTACCCAAAGAATTCAGAACTTTATTTCATTTCTTTTTGATGGTCCCATCAGGATCCTCTTAAGGGACCTGAGCTGAGTCTTCAAACGCTTGTAGGAATTTTCCATGCCAAAGGAGAGAAGAAACAAAATCTTATAAAGTGGCACAGTGTAGAGGACATGGGAGACTGAGGAGGTAGGCGGTGACCTGACCGGGTCCTAGGGAGCATCTCACGCTCAGCAGGTGTGGGACATTGTGTGGCGTGCCTGTGTGGTCACATGCACATGTACAGGAAGCGCAGAGAGGAAATGAATCAACGAACTAATATGAACTCGCTTATCAGCAAACACTTCCATTTGTAGATTATATGAATATTCAGTGTGTTGATGTGTGTTGTGCCTTGATACAACTTCAGCTCCCCCAAAGCACGCTTCTGCTCCTAACCCTGGAGCATGTTTGCTATGAAACTTGGTCACTGATATGGAAAGTCTCAGAGGTATGATAAAGACAGAAAATATTGGTCTGTATACTAAATGTTTAAATAATATAGATGTTGGGGTGTTGAATTTGATTATACAACTTTCTGTAGATGGTTTTCTTTATCAAATGTGAAATTTTTGTAGAATTGACTGGTACAGTCTTTTGAAGGTGATTCTTGGTTTTGGTTCATGTGAAAGAGCTATACTAAAATTGTGCTAAGATGAAATATTTATCATTTACTTTTTATTCCATATTAGATTTTTTTTGCTTTGTCTGCAATGAACCTTTAAAGTGTGTGAGAAATACTCAGATTTTCTACAGTATAAAATAAATTACTTCTCAGTCTGATTTATTACTGCACTGTGAAACAAATTACATTCTTGCTAGCATATAAAATCCTTTGGATTTAGGTCGATTATTACAAAGGGTATTTAGAAGGTTTCTTAGTACCGGATTAATTAAATACCTTCCTGTAATTGGACTTTGTTTCATAATGGAAGGTATCTTGATTCCTCAAATGGTAAAAGTCCCATTAAGAACAGTGGTTTTGGTGTGGACACTGAATGTTTTCTTGTTTGTAAGTAGCCCTGTGGCTTTCTGACATTTTTGGTGGAAACTCATGGTAAAAAAAATACAAGCCATTATGCACACAAGACTAAAAGAAAATTTAACTAGGGGCGCCTGGGTGGCTTAGATGGTTAAGTATCTGCCTTTGGCTCAGGTTGTGGTCTCCTGGTCTTGGGATCGAGCCCATGTGGGGCTCCCAGCTCAGCGGGGAGTCTGCTTCTCCGTCTCCCTCAGCCTCTCCCCTGCTCATGCTCTCTCTCTCTGTCTCAAATGAACAAATAAAATCTTAAAAAAAAAATTTAACTAAACAATACTTTTGTTGCTACTTGTGGTGTATTCAGGTTTTTTGTTTTGTTTACAGGCTAGTTATGTTCCACTAAGTTGATTCAGAAATGTCTCAAGCTACACTTTAAAAAATATGGCTATATCCTATTGATCCTTTGAATAGTAATGCAAGAAAATCACAAATCCCTTTATACCGGTGCCTTTAGACAATCATGGCAAAAAAAAAAAAAAAAAGTCAAGCATAACTCCCTCTCTCTCTCAGTCATTCTCTCTCTCTCTCTCTACTCCTCCCCCCCCCCACCCTCCACTCAAGACATTGCCTGGGCTCCTGGATGGCTCACTAAGTAGAGCAGTAGAGCATTTGACTCTTGATCTCAAGGTCCTGAGTTCAAATCCCATGTTGGGTGTAGAGATTACTTAAAAGAAATTACCTAGCCCAGTATTGTACTTACTAAGATAAACTAAAGTTGAGAGTCACCACTTGTAAAACTTAAGAACTTTTTAATTACAGCATAAATAGGTTGGTGTGTAAGGTGAAAATCTAGTATAGTCAAAATGGCTTCAGAAACATTTAGAATGGTGCCTCATTGAATGCAGTTTTCCAGCTTTCCTTTAACAGATTACTTTTTTCTTGGTGGTTCACTGGCTGAAATTAACTGGCTTGCATTTTGAGACAAAGTCGTACCCTCCCCCCATTCTTGCTCCA
Organism: Ailuropoda melanoleuca; assembly: GCF_002007445.2. Lineage (NCBI taxonomy): Eukaryota > Metazoa > Chordata > Mammalia > Carnivora > Ursidae > Ailuropoda > Ailuropoda melanoleuca. Next base: position 78,471,430 of record NC_048225.1, read on the forward strand.
AAACATGTATCTTTAAATCTGACCTGAGGTGCTCACACAAGGAGTAATAAACAACTGAGGGAGGCCCTATCTGAAGTTGTTCACAGTCACGGCCTTCTAGCCAGCATTCCTCTCTACCTCCTCCACCATTCCCACTTATTTCTATAGCTGACTAGTGTAAATACAGGGAAAAGATCACACCTGTTACATTTATTATGCATTCCAAAGGAAGCTTTGAATATGTATTTAAATTTAAAATGTATGATTTAAACAGCTAACAAGCCTAATAACCAATGCATACTTACCATCAAGCTTGAATATTTCAGGTTAAATGTTAATTTATATTCTGAATTATTTCAGGTTTTTAATCTATAGAGTGGTTACGAAGGGAACTTTGCGTTCTGATGTCTTTTAGGGCAGTATGTAACATTGCAGACATTTTTGGGTTACTGCAATGTGCTGGTATAAATAGAATATCCCTTCCTCCAAAGACCTCACAGACAAGTAAAAGAGAAGTAAAATAAATATTTATGGCAGTGATACTTGGCTCTGAGAGGGTAGAACAAAGTGAAGAATGATTACCACTGATCAGTGTGGAAGAAGCCTTCCAAAGGCGGGGGGTACTTGTCAGACTTTGAATGCTGACCAGGTGTTTGCCAACTAGATGACGACGGTAGGACCTTTCTGAGCTGGGGGAACACCTTGTGGAAAGGCCGAGAGGTTAACTGCTTTGGTGGCTTTTAAGGTACAGTGTCCAGTTTAAGTTCTAGATCTGCTTTCTTGTAAATTACCTAAATTCTCTACATTTCAGTTTCCTCATCTGAAAAACGAGGGACATAGTAGTACTGGCTCATTGGATTGCTGTAAGGATTAAATGAGAACATCTGTACAGTATTTAGATAATTACTAATTATCTCCCTTCTAACAGGGAAAGGGCTGTTCAAACTGGAGAAGGCTTAAAGGAAGGAGTGGGTTGAGTAGATAAGGCACCATAGTGATGGGGAAGAAGGAGGGGGGTGGACAGAGGGAGAAAGAACGTGGGCTCATTGGGTTACCCTGGTGATTTAACTTTGTTTGATTAGGGAATCACTCTCAGGCTGTCAGTCCTACAGGAAACTTGAAGCCATCTGCCCTGAAGATGGTACAGAGGGTGTTAGGTTTGAGCCCCAGGAAGGTGGGAAGGTAATACAGAATCAATGGGAGGGATTTATATAGGCCAAACCGTCTGCCGAGTAGATGTATTGATTGTTGCAGCAGTAATCTGGAAGTAATGGACTGACAGGGGCCACATTGGCCATGGAAAAAATTTTAAAGGACATTACAACAATGTAGGTGAAAAGTTGACAAGTGTCTGCTCATAGACACTTGAAGATGGCAGTGTGATAAAGAAATTAGTCCCCACATGTTGGTTAGTTCTTGCAATACATATATATAATAATACTGCTCAGGAAGAAGCAGCAGCTGATTTATATGAGAAAATTATTGAGATAAGTTGGAAATTACTATAAGCTTCCTACTTTATATAATTCATATGATTGTTGTGTCAACTTGAATTGGAAAGATATCAAAAATGTAATGGAGGGGTGCCTGGGTGGCTCAGTCGGTTGGGTGTTGGACTGTCCATTTCAGCTTAGGTCATGATCCCAGGGTCATGGGATCAAGCCCTGCGTTGGGTTCACACTCAGCGGGGAGTCTTCATGAAAGTCTCTCCCTCTTCCCCTCCTCCCTGCTGCATGTGCGTTTTCTCTCTCTCTTTCTCAAAATTAAAATAAATACATCTTAAAAAAAAAAAAAAAAGGAGAATGTGTTGGAGAAAAGATGGCCTGGCTTTACTAGTTGCCACATCTAGAAATTCTGCGTCGCCTGTCACTATAAGGAATTTGGTGTTCGGTGGCTAGAACACTGCCCATTAACAAAAGCTATTTACCCAGGCTAACACATGTCTAGGCTCTTTTGCCACTAGATATTTGTTCTTCACAGATAGATACCAAAATAGCAGCACTGTGTCCAGCAAAGGAAGGGAGCACTTTCAGGGAGCTACAGTTTATCTGTTCTATCAATGGGACATGAGGGTAAGCATTCTGAAATTACTTACTTCCTCCTTATTGGGTTGGCACACTGATTTAATCTAGCATGCCAAATTAGGGAAAAAAAATTCCGGGCAATTCCATATGCCAGAGATGGGTAAAACAATGAAATCAATAGTTATTTCTAAATCTTCATTGAATATACATTTCAAATATTGATTAGAATAAAACATAAGACCAATTGATTTATCCATATTTTTAAAAATTGTTATTAGCTAAACATTCTTTATTCTTAATTGTTATGTTATTCTGGCGATATTCCATCAATTTCAGTTTAGTATCAGGAGCCAAATCTTCCCTCATTTGGTTGATCAGTTCCAATAATGAGTTAAGGTTCTTACAGTTCCAAGTAATAAAATCTTGGGCTATCTTAAACAAGAAAGGGAACTTACCATACAGACACCAGGGTGTGTCTCTTTAAACACAAGGGCAGAAGTTCAGCCAAGCAGCAGGGCTGGTACCGGACTGATGCTGGCAAGCGTCCTCCCTGTCTCTTGCCATCTAATTAACTTCTCTCTTGGCCTCCCCTTTATTTATCTCTCTTTACCCAAGTTTTCTGCTTCTTCATTCCCAAGGAATATGGCTGCCATACAGCATCCAGATTTACCGTTCAGTCATATGCAGAGAGGTAAGCTGCTAGCCCTAAATCACAACTCCAGAATCCTCAGGGAGAATCTGACTGAGTCGAGTCAGGTGAGGTGACATAGAGTAGAGCCTTTGGGCACAGGCTCAGGAGCCAAACTGTCTGGGTCAGATCTCACCTCATCTCCAACTAGCTCGCTGACTTTTGGCAGATGACTTGACCTCTCTGAGCTTCATTGTCTCCTCTGTAAAGTTGGAACCATATTAGAAGCACCTTATGGGATTTTGTGAGAATTAAATCAGTTAATGCAAGTAAAGTCTTGAGCTTACCTCACACACAGTAAGAGGCACGTGTCATTAGTTGGTATTATTCCGAACTGATTTCTCTTTATAAAAATCTTGAAATAAAAGGAGATGAACTTTTAGTAGACTTTATAAAGAAATTCATTACCCAAAAATTATTTAGGTGGTTTTGCTAATAAATATGAAATCATTGAACCAGCTTCTATAATAATAATTAGAACTTTTCTGCATTTAATTCTGTTTTAGATTTGAGAAGTAATCTTTCTGTTATTAATACTGGGGCTGGTGTTGATTTGTAAGTCAATTCAAAATATTTTGGGGGGGGAGATGTTATAGAAACATTTTAAATCCTAACTTATCCACAGTGGTTGAAAAAAATCTTAGTCTAGGTTTTTTGTTTGTTTTAGCATCCATATTTGTATTCAATTTAATAATCAAAAATATTCATTGATCTGCTACTATGTGCTATGCTGTATTTTTAAGCCCTGGGAATGAGGTGTAAACATGAAAGGCATATCAATTGTGAATTTTATACTATTTTGGGGAGAAGTCAGACAGAAATATTAGCTAATGATATTACTTATCACCTAATGAGAAGTATTATACAGAGACTTAAAATGGAGTGATATCATCAAAAGAGATTAATTGGAGGCTTTGTTTTGGGTAGTTAGTATGGGCCTCAGTGGTGTCATTTGAGATCTGGATGACTTCCATGGGAAAATCAGGTAGAGAACAGCTCTGAGAGAAAGGCCCCAAAGTGGTAACAAGTTTGATATGTTAGCAAAACAGGAGGGTCAGTGTGGGATCCCAATGTGGGGTGAGCCCCAGGGGCAGACGGTGGTAAGAAACGTGGTCAGGGAGGAAGTTGGGAATCAGGTCAAGATGGAGGGCTTTATAAGTCAGAAGTTCAGGTTTTATTCCTGATTTGATGTCCTTGTGTTTTAAAAATCTGATGGATCAGATTTTAGGCTTGGTTAAAAGAAATTTAAACTGATGATGAAATTATTGGAGAAGCCAGTATTATATCAGAAACTCACCACAGTGCTCAAACTCAATATGAAATGAAATTGTAACATTCAAACTCAATGTCAGGACTACAAGCTGGCTTATAAACAGGATTTGCAGCAAAACAAAGCAAAAATAACACTGGCGCCCTGATCGTTGTAATGCCCACAATAGGATTTCTGGGAGGCTGAAATATTGAAGAAGCCCTCTTACCTGACATAGGACTGTGGTTGGTTAATAGAAGAAGTTGGCTCAGGGGATGAAGCATTGAAAGAAAAAGTACATATTAACCTAAACATTTATTTTATTTTATTTATTTTTTTTTTAAGATTTTATTTATTTATTTGACAGAGATAGAGACAGCCAGCGAGAGAGGGAACACAAGCAGAGGGAGTGGGAGAGGAAGAAGCAGGCCCCCAGTGGAAGAGCCTGATGTGGGGCTCGATCTCAGAACGCTGGGATCACGCCCTGAGCCGAAGGCAGACGCTCAACCGCTGTGCCACCCAGGCGCCCCTAAACATTTATTTTAACTTAAAACATCAGTATATATTCTTTATCAGTTTTCTTATAAGAATCTTAATGCCCTTTCTTAGAATAGGAATTCTGAAATATGTAATACTTTCTAGGTTGTTTCCTTCAGAGGGCAACAAATTAATAAACTTATGAAGCAATCTAATGCAAACTTTGTAGAACTGTTTTTTTTAACAACTTTTGACATCTTTGATAGCAGCATTGCAATCATTTAATGTGACATAATTTTTCTGTTTCACCACTCGACTTTTGGAAAGCCTTTCCAGATTGCTCAAATTAGTTTTTATAGAAATAGCAATTGTCTTTGTTTTTTCACATTCATCTTATTAACATAAACATGTTTGGGAACAAATATAATTAACTCTTTTTTAAGCATAAACTCAGTTGTGGGCTAGTCACCGCAATAGTGAGGCATTTCTGGGTATCCGATTTCTTTATAGAGGTGCTACAGAATGGCATTAGTTAATCAGGCAAAGTTTTTGGAGAGTATTCTTAGCGTATTTTGTTGCTGCACAACAAACAGCCATAAATCTTGTGGCTCAACACAGTCAGCATCTGTCTTTGTCTTCAGAGTCTTTGGGTGGCTCAGCTTTGGTTGATCTTGGCCGGCACAGCTGGATAGCGCGGAGTTCACTTTGCTTCAGGACCCAGATTCTTGTATCTGTTAGACGCCTCCCATGCTTTTGTAATCAGTAAGCTATCGGGAACATGTCCTTCTCATGACAAGAGTTTAGAAATTCCCAGAAGGGTCAGTGGAAACATTAGATGCCCCTTAAAGGCCTGGTCTCAGAGCTCTCACACTTTGATTTCTGTTCGTGTTCTATTGGCCAAAGCAAATCAGAAAGTCACTTCCAACATGGTGGGATATAAATGACATATACACATTCGTTTCAGATGTGCAACATGATTTGACATATGTATACATTGCAAAATGATCACAATAAGTCTAGTTAACATTCAGCACCACATTTATTACAATTTTTTCCCTTGTGATAATTTTTTTTTTTATGACATTGCTTTTTTTTAATTGAAGGATGAAAGTTGGTCACATTCGAAGATTAACAGACCTCATACAGATGGTTAAAACCATCCTTCTCTTTCTTGGTTAACCATCTCCTAATTTCAAAGTGATGTCCGCAAGTTTTGTTTGTTGTTTGTTTTTGTTTTTTTTAAGATTTTATTTTATTTATTTGTCAGAGCACAAGTAGGCAGAGCAGCAGGCAGAGAGAGGGAGAAGTGGGCTCTTGAGCAAGAAGCCCGATGCGGGACTTGATCCCAGGACCCTGGGATCATGACCTGAGCCAGAGGCAGATGCTTAACCAGCTGAGCCACCCAGGCGTCCCTCCACGAGTTCTTTAGATCCATTTGAAATTGTCCTTTGAGGACATCCACCAGACCACTACATAACAAAGGCTTGACCCCATGCACTGCTGGACAGTATCTCACTGGATATCATCATCATCAAAGAGATCTACAAAATCCTTTAAAAAGTCTGCATGGACTGCCTTTTCATTGACTGCCAAGTTAAGTTCATCAGGAGCCAGGTGCTGCCTTCTGTCTTGTCCAGGTCCATGTAGGGCCCAGCGCCCTTGGGAAATACCTTGTCCACCTCCAGCTTCAGCTCCACTGCAGTGCTCCAGGCATCCCTGGTCCTGTGACAAGAACTGTTAGGATCTACTTTCAGCAACTTTCAAATATACAATAGAATATTGTTTTTTATTGACGTGTAGTTAATATACAATGTTATATTAATTTCAAGTGTACAACATAGTGATTTAAGGTTATATACATTACAAAGTGATTACCACGATAAATCTAGCTACCATCTATCATCATACAAAGTTGTTTCAGTATTATTAACTGTACTCCCTCTGCTGTAGATTGCATCCCTGTGTCCTATTTACTTTATAACTAGAAGTTGTGTCTTTTAGTCCCCTTTGCCTATTTCACCCACACACCCCCACCACTGCAATGCAGTATTATTAATTATAGTCACAATACCATGCATTTCATCCCCTGGACTTAACTTTATAGCTGGACATTTGTACCTTTTGACTACCATCACCCATTTTTCCCACCGCCAACTCCCCCAAATCAGATTTATGAAAGAATACTATGTGCTTCTTTATTAGTACATTAAATAACAAGATATGGTAGCAAGTACAATAACTACCGTAATTCCAAAATAGTGATAAATATAAATAATATTTTGAGATATGCAATAACTGTAATGTGAATGAAAATATCTGTAATATCTACGACTGATAATTTCAGAAGTTCAGGAAAAGTATTTTTTCCATCACTGCTCAAGGACACTGAATTCTCTTCACAATCCCATAACATAATATTGAACTTATATTATCTGAGACACAAGGGTTTTAGGTAACTTTCCTTTCCTTATGGCTAGCTAGGAGAAATCTTGGCCATGCCTTGTATTCTCCCTCTTCCCCTTCTTAAAGATACAGAAAAATACTTGTGAAACTTGTGTAATTATTTGATTAGTCTCTCACTAACTCATAGCATCCATGAGAGCAGGACTGTGTCTGGTTTTGTTTACCGTTATATCACCAGCCCAGCATTGTGCCTGGTGCATTGTTCTCTCTGTATGTATTTAATTGATGGTATTGGGAGAAAATGAAGCACCGTATAGGTAAAATCATTGGTCTACAGTAGGTGATGTTTGTGACAGTTGAATATATTCATAAATATCTGTACACATAAGATAGGGGTAGTTATTTAAAATTTTTTTTATCCTGGGGCGCCTGAGTGGCTCAGTGGGTTAAGCATCCAACTCTTGATTTCGACCTAGGTCATGATCTCAGGGTTCTGAGATCGAGCGCTGCATTGGGCTTGCATGCTGGGCGTGGGGCCTTCTTGAGACTCTCTCTTCCTGTCTCTCTGCCCTTCCCCCCCATTTTTTTAATCCTTTATGCTAAATTCTTATAAAATGGATAGTGGAATCAGGTTAGAGTCTAGTTAAGTACTTAAATTAGTTCTTAATTGTTAAAAAGTGCAATGCTTGTTTCTGGTATATCTTATTCAGTGGTTCATTTAACATGCATATCTCCTATGTGCACAGCACTAAGTTAACCTCTGAGATAGCTTTAAAGAGGTGGTAATCCGGTTTTAGAGACAGCCCTGTAAACAGGTACTATGAACCAGGGGTAAGAGCGCTATTAGAGATGTATGAGATGCCTGCCTCTTCTTTGCGTACCTGTCACACCCTGTACCCTGGGCACTCACTGAAATGATATATTCTGCCTGCTTTTTGAGTTGTACACCGAAGTTCATTTTCCCTGCATGTCGTTTTTATTTTCAGTGTCTACCTACCACAGCACCTGGCGCATAGTATCTGTAGTCAGTAAAGGTTCTAATGAGAGAATGAAGGAATGGTCGGGAGAGTGTGGGAAATAGAGATGCTTTCATAAACATGTGGACACTTTTTTTTTTTTTTAGCATTTTGGTTTTTAAGCTTTTACAATTTTATCTTTTAAGTAGTACACTCACATGGTTTCAAAATTTCAACAAATATAAAATGGCATCTAATGAAGTTTCCTGCACATTCCTGTTGTCCTGTGATGTTACTAGTTTTTTAGAGATATCCTTCCAGAAATATTTTATGCAAATACAAGCAGATTTGTATGTATCCTTCCCTTCTTTTTATACAGAAATTTGGTGTCCCATTCCATGCTTTTCTCATTTAACAGCATGTGTTGGAGATTTTCTTTGTCAGTACATCAAGGACTCCTCGTTCATTTGACAGCTGCATAGATAAGTGTCTCACTATATGGATTTCCATGTGTTTAGCTAACTCCCAGGAAATGCATATATATAAGGTTACTTCCAATATTTTGCTGCTACCAACCATGGTGCAGTAAATAATCTTGTATATCATCATTTCGCAAATGTGTGAGGATATCTATAGGTTAAATTCCTAGGAGTGAATTGCTGGGTTGACGAATAAGTGCATTTATAATTTTGATAGATAGGGCCAAATTGCTCTCTTTAGAGGATATATCATTTTCTCCACCAACAATGTATAACATGTGCCATTCAGAAGCGCAAACTTTGGAGCATAATTCTAAGGAAAAACAGAAATTTTTCAGGTGGTCAGGGGGAAGAAAAAGATACTCCATACAGAAGGGATAGTATTTTCAGAGGCACAGGAGCAAGAGAGTTGGGAATTTCAGCTTGTTCCATTTGGCCGGAATACGGGAGCAAGGCCAGAAGGTGGTAAGATAGTGGGAGTAGGTCATGATTGGCTCTGAGTGTAACGCTAAGGAACTGATATTTTTAGTTCTGTAGATGAAGGTTTTGAGTAGGGACATGATGTAATGAAGTTGATTAATACATGTTATGGAAAGAATATATGTTTTTATCTATTTATTTAAAGTGAAGGTTGCCCAGGTAATATATCCTTATACGTTAATAATTATATCTATGTCCAAAAATCTACGATATGAGTCTATATAGAAAAAGAGTGAATAAACATATTAAAGAAAAAAAATTTTTAAAAATAAAGTGAAGGTTGCCAAATAGGTCTATTCCCTAAAGATCTTTTTTGCAACTTAAAGGTTTTTTCCCTCATTAATGACTAAAATAGTATGTTGATATACCAAATATGGAAAATGCATATAAATAAAAACTAAAACACAAATAAAACAATAATTACTCATAATTTTACCACTCTGAGATTTTCCCTGTCCAAATAACTCCTGTTGTTCTTAAAACAATCAAAGAAAATCAATATATATATTAGGTTAGAAAATACAGACAATGGTTTTCAAAGACAGCCGCTTGTTAAAAGATTCTTGTTGTAATTTCTTCCAGGAAGAAAGAAAATAAAAACAGCTACATATTCCTGCATAAATCACAGCATAATTGTCAATGTAGGCTTATACAATGTGGCCTCCTCTTAAGCATATGGGTGTCTTTTAGAGACATAACCATTTTATTTATTTTTTTCTTTAAGGACCTTACCACAAACCTTTTGGATAGATACCCATTACATGTGCTGCTTTTCCTCTTTGTGACATGTCCCTGGCAGGTACCTGTCTGATCAGGATCTCAAGTATCGGCCACATGGAGTGTGTAGAAGGATGGTACGTTTCAGAAAGCTAGACTCCACTGTGCATACTCAGAAGTCTTTTTGTGGAGTAATCCTAATCGCGCAGTGTTGCCCTTGTAGGGCCTGTGGGAACAGTCTGCGGCAGCTCCTTTTCGGGCTAGTCTTCCTTGGGTGTAGGATTTGAAAAATAATCTCCAAGTCACTAATGCTGTGTTTGAACACATTCATCCTCCTGCTTTACAAGTGCATTGAAATAAATTTCAACCTTGAAATTGAATTTTTGAATCTTGAAATAAATTTTTTTCTTCCCTAATTACATCCTAAGAGTTTGAAGGGGGAGGGGAGGAAGGTCCCAGGTGCATTTACTGATTTATCCATTAGAGTAGTCCAAGTGGGTAGATTGTAACAATTTTGAAGATTCAGGATTCAGTATATCCAAGGTAGTGTTAAAACCATACAGTATTTAATGCTAGAATCAGCATTATTTCCCTCAATAGTTAAAATTCGACCCTTGGTTAGAGGCCCAAAAGCTTTGCGGTACCCTCCAACCTAACAATCACACTAACATTAATTTGATTCCTTCATGTAAAACGATCATTTTTATTGCTCCTGCCTAAAAGGTGCAAATTGCTTTCCCTCTTGGGTGTGGGCTGCTCAGCTTTCTTCTTATTAAAAAGATAGGAAATATATCTTCCATTTAAAGTATTAATGTCATCTGTAAATGTGTAGTCTAATTTCTCATTGACTTGAACTCTTCGAGGAAAATTTGAAGAACGAGGTGTAACTTAACACTCAGGATCGTCACACCAGAATTAGATGTTTTCAATGACCGGCCTTCCCAATGATGGAAGGATACAGAGAGGAGGATAAGAGAGAGGGCTGGAATAGATGGGAATATAGCTCATGTAACTAAGAGGGGTATGACTGAGTTGGCAGGACTAACAAGTTCATTTTTTCTCCTAAGAAGGACTTTGACCTATTATGTCGGAAAGTGAACACTCTTTATAATCATGGGGGGAAGTGGAGCTCAGCGCACTGCATTTGGGGCAAGAGGGTGTTGAGACTGGATCCAGGGGAGAAAAGAGGTCATTTGTGAACAGACACTAGCCAAGAGATTAGGGCTTTTTCTCAACCCTTCTCAGGTCAAAACATGATAGATATTTTACCAAAATGGGTTAGATATATAAATAGAGTAATTGAATGAAAGTTCTTTCTGTTAATTGGAAATAATAGAAGCTATTCTGTGTAACCTCAGCAGATTTGAGAATCAAGTATTGAAAATACTTAAAGATTGTAAAAATAAATTTGAAGTGATATTAGTATTCCACAATAAAGAGCTATTTGTCTCCTCCCTTAAATAATCTTTAAGGGAAAAACAAATAAAAATGCCATGAAACAAAAGTACTCATTGCATCCCGGGTGAAATGAAGCCATTTGGCCTACTCAGTCTTTTAACCTATGTAGTTAGCAGTTGTCTGAATATTGAACATATCTGAACATTATGTAAAATCATAATGAATTCCAGCTTGAACGTTTCACCCCCTGTGACCTGTTTAGACCAAACCCACAGGACTCAGCTGGTTTCAGGGCCCCACCGTGTCAGGACCACGTGACAATGACCGTACTGTGTGGGGACAGCATGGCTAGCGTCGTGCTGACCCACCTTGCTCAAAGTGTCTGCGTGGCCCATCTGCTCATGTGGATCATTGGTCTTCTCTGCTTCTAGAGAATTTCCCATATAACAGTAAAATGTACTTGCCTTTGGTGTGTCTGGTACCCCTTCAAAGGGAAAGAATTTCCTTTCTTAATTCTGGACAGACTTCAAATTAGGAGACTTGGAGTAGGAATAGGAAATCAATCTACTCACAAATTGAGGTGACAGAGAATTGACCTAATGAGGAACATAAAGGGCAGGGTCCACAACTCCTGCAGGATTAGAGCCCAGGTTTCCTTTCAATGCTGTGAAAATAGACACAGAAGAAAAAAGAATGACTCATCATTATTTTTAAATTTAATTTAATTCCTTTAGTACATTATTCTTTTTCGAACTCATTTACTCTTCACGACGGCTCTAGGAAGTAAATGCAGATTTGAGGCCGAGTCTACAGATGGTCACTGGAAGCACAGACTGAATAACCAGCTCAAGGACACCCTGGCAAAGTAGGAAGGGCAGGATTCGAACACTGGCTCTGGCTGTAGGCCAGTGCTCTTATCACCATTCAAAACTCATGGCACTGTGCTTTGTACTCACTCATCAGTTACTATACCCAATATTCCTTTGATTATATATCCCTTTGATTATCAGAATCCTGAAATTTTCTACACTTCAGCAGCTTCTGAGGAAGGTGATAAGTTAGACATTAACACTATAATTAGAGCTTTCTTCATTTTTGAAGTGTGGGTCCTGAAGGTGAATGATTGCTCTAACAATGATCAGCACTGTTATCTGATTCTACTCACTTTCTTTTAGGGATTTGAATAGTAAGGTAAGCATGCTTGTCTAAATTCCAAAAGTTCCATGTTTGACTTTGTGCTCTATACGTGGCAAGAGAGCCTTTTTCTCTAGGAAGCATACTGACACTGAATAAGTAAACCTGTTAACAATTCCATCTATTTTGAATTTCCCTGACTGTGGAGAAGACATACAGTGATTGGAGTTATTGTTCAAACGTACAATTGTTACCATCTGACTTGAATCTCACTTTGGAGTCTTTTAATTCAAATAAGTCTGGGAGAAAAGCTTAAAGTACTTACTGGTTTAATGGGGGAAAAACACTTCATATAGTTCAGAAAGTGGTAGTTTTTAGAAGAAGATCAGACACAGATACAAAGGCATCTTATATTAAAAATTATCTTTGGACAGTTTCCTAAAGGAAGAAACCTAATTATACAAAGGCAACATATATTTTTGTAGCCTTTTTATCAAATTTATGGTAACTAACATGAATAGCTAGTATATTGGTTGGCAGAATGAAGTTCCAGAAAGATCTGGCTAGAACAGTGTGTCCATGAAACACAGTAGGGCCAAGGGTAATATATGAGATTCAAGTCCAAAAGAATTCTGTATAGTGTAGCAAGTTAATGGCATTTTAATAGAAATTTTTAGCAATTACAAGCTAATTTAAGCCTTTGCAAAATTGAATATTTATTGTATAGTCTGTACCCAGTAATGTGTTTGTGTTAAGGCTACAGAAGAGACCAAGATAAATGTGGTCCCTACCTTCACAGGGTTTAGCAGGCAGGATAAATATTAAATAATCACCAAAAAAAAGGTTATGAGTTTTGTGAAGAGAGGGAGTCTTGAGTCCTATGGGGACATCTAGGGAGAGACAGATAGGATTGGGGTGCTGAAGAGAATGAGGATAAGGGGGAAAGTGTTGTGGGAAGAGGAGGAAGAATATTTAAGTCTTGGAGGTGAGCAAAAGAAGAGCTTAAGTAAGTGGTGGATAGAATGTAGGTGAGGGGAGCAGGGAGGAGCCTGACAGTAGCCTGGGGAAGATAGTAGGAACCAGACCATGAAGAGTCTTAATAGTCACATCAAGGAAATTGGATTTGACGCGAAGGGCAACACTAGGCCGTGACTTAAAGTTGGCAATTCCTTTGACCTTTCTAGTTGTAAATCTTTTGATAGTTAAAGTCGGAGACTTGGATCAGCCCTTTCAGATCAGAAATCACTAATATGAGTTTAAGAATCCTAGAAAGAAGTATTTCTCATCTATTCTGCTCTATTATTTTCTTTTCAGATTAGAATATAGATTTTGTCATGAAGCCTATTTTAGTCAGTGTTTTAGAGAAAATACTCTGATGATTCCTGCGATATAGTTTTTTTAAGTCATTTTGTCATCATAAAGGCACTGTACATGTACTACCGGAAAACACTGCAAGTGTAGAATATGAACAACAAGGAGATCGTAGTCATGGACACCATGATGCTAGAGCCCTTGGACTATAGCTGAGCGGAGGGTTCAGGCTGATAAAACCACAAGGGAAATAGTGCTTGTTGGGGGAGGGGAATATTGGAGGTACAGGAATAGCCTTCAGACTCCTGAAAAGGACTGTTTGTGGAAGTTGGAACAGAGGGGCAGAATCCTGGTTAATGAGTAGAGGCAGCTAGAGATAGGCGTTTCATCTCAGTATTGGGGAAAACTAAACAATTAGAGCTGTTCATCAGAAAATTAGTGAATTCTTCTGAATGCCTGTAGGTGTTCCAGTAAATTACTACATATGTTTAAGCCATATGTAGTCACTTAGGGATATTACTGGGGAAGTCTGAGCATCAGAATGTTAAATTATATGAACTCTGACTCCATATAATTAAGAGTTTTGTTTTGGAATCTTAATTCACTGCTTGTTTTGATGAACACATAATTGATCTGAAAGATAAGTTAATACCTGTCTGAAAAGAGAAAAGCAATTTAAGCAGTTTGGTGTCTTGACATATCCATCACCTCTCCTAGTTACCTGTCGTTTTGTGGGGGTGTGAGAACACTTTGAGATCTACTCTCCTAGCAAATTTTAAGTATACGTTATTATAACTATAGTCACCGTGCTGAATATTAATTAGGTCTCTAAACTTAATCATTATATAACTGATATTTTGTACCCTTTGCCCATTTCCATCTTTTCGTTTCCTGCAGGCCCTGATAATCATTCCACTCTCTGTAAAATTGAACATTTTAAAGCGAACAATTCAGTGGTATTTAGTAACTTCACAACATCGTGCAGCCATCACCTCTGTCTAGTTCCAAAACATTTTCATCCCTCCAGAGTAAAACCCCTTATCCATCAGGCAGTTTCTCCCCATTCTCCTTTTTCTTCCTGACCCCTGGCAACCACCAAATCTGCCTTCTGTCTCTGTGGACTTATCTATTCTGGATATTTCATATAAATAGAATCATTTATTTAAATAGAATCACATATTATTATGTGACCTTTTGTATTTTGCTTCTTTCACTTACTATAGCATTTCAAAGGTTCGCCCACATCGTAGCACACATCAGTACTTCATTCCCTTTTACGGCTGAATAATACTCCACTGTATGCAGATGCCACAGTGTGTGTCTCTCTTCATCTCTTGCTAGACATTTTGGCTGTTCCCGCCTTTCGGCCACTGTGAACAGCACTGCTGTGAACTTGCGTGTCCATGTTCTCGTACGAGTGCCGTTTTCCTTTGTTTTCGGTATATACATAGGAGTTGAATTACGGGATCGTAGGGTCATGTGTTCATAAACATGGATCATTCTATGTTTAACTTTTTGAGGAACAGCCAAACTGTTTTCCACAAGAGTTGAACATTTTACATCACCACCAGCAGCATATGAGGGTTCCGGTTTCTCCATATCCTTACCAACACTTGTTATTTTCAGCGTTTTGTTTTTGTTTTTGTCTTTTAAATTCTACCCATCCTTGTGGGTGTGAAGTGGTACCTCATGGTGTCTTTTTAAGGTATTTTTTATTGTGATAAAACATACAGAACATAAAATTTGCCTTTTTAACCATTTTTAACTGTACAATTCCATGGCATTAATTATATTCACCACTTTATTTCCAGAACTTTTTTACCCCCATTTCCTCCTGCCCCCACAGAAACTCTGTATTTATTAAGCAGATCTTTCCTATTTCCCTCATTTCTCCTAACCCCAGATAACCTCTAGTCTATTTTTTGTCTCTGTGAATTTGCCTATTCCAGTTATTTCATGTAAGGAGAATCATACAATATTTTTCCTTTTGTGTCTGGCTTACTTCACTTAGTATAGTTTTCAAGGCTCATCCATGTTGTAGCATGTGTCAGACCTTCATTTTTATGACTGAACACATTGCATTTTGTATATATACCGCAAGTTGTGTATCCATTCATCTGTTGCCGGACACATGGTTTGTTGCCACCTTTTGACTAGTGTGGATAGTGCTGCAGTGAACGTGGGTGTACAAGTATCTGCAGCCTTGTTTTCGGTTACGTTTGGTGTTTACCTGGAAGTGGAATTGCTTGCTCATACTCACTCTACTCCTATATTTCACTTACTGAGGAACTGCTGTGCTGTTTTCCACACTAGCCGAACCATTGTACATGGACATTACATTTCCCACCGGCAGCGTATAAAAAGTTCTGATTTCTCTACCACCTAACACTTATTTTCTGTGTTTTCTTTTTTCTTTCCTTCTTACCATCTAGTAGGTGTGAAGTGGTGTATCATTCGGGTTCTGATTTGCATTTCCTTAATGGCTCATGATGTTGAACAATTTTCATGTGCTTAGCCATTTGTATATCTTTTTGAGAGAAATGTCTACTCAAGCCCTTTGCCCATTTTTTTAACTGGGTTGTTTGTCTCGTTATTGAGTTGTAAGAGTTCTTTGCATATTCTGGATATCAAGCCCCTTTCAGATACATGATACGCAAGTATTTTCTCTCATTCTGTAGGTTCTCTTTTGACTTTCTTGATAAGTCTTTTGCACACAAGTTTTTTATTTTGATGAAGCCCAGCTTATTTTTTTGTTGCCTGTCTCAAAGATACTTTTACTTGATAAGCACCATAAAATTCATGAAAACATCTATTTAAGAAAACAAACCTGGGGTACGGGGGTGGTTCATTCGGTTAAGCGTCCGTCTCTTGATCTGAGCTCAGGTCTCAATCGTAGGGTCCTGAGCTCAGGCCCCGTGTTGGGCTCCACGCTGGGTGTAGAGCCTACTTAAGGAAAAAAACAAAAAAAAACAACAACAACAAAAAAACTTTCTGTAATTTAATAGTGAACACAAATTGTTCAGCTGAATACACACAGAAAAATGCCATAGCCAAATTGAAGGCGAGTTTGAGTTAAATAGTTTTGTTATCTTCTCTCTAAGCTTTATCTTTCTGTGAAGAAGGGTCCTATTTACCTATGAAGGATTTCTTGAGATTTTTAAATTAATGCGTATAAAAATCTGAGAATATGTTTATAAGACTGGCAGTGAATTCTGTGAGCATACTATCTGCTTAGTAATGACATCGTCTGTCTTATTAGATTCCAAGATGTTGCGGATAGCCCATTCACATACTCCTGTTATATAATTGAATCATTATTTATTGTTATAAAAATCAAAGCTCCCTTGCTCTCTCTCTGGTTCTTGTAATCATATATGGAGACACATGACTGAGCAGTAAGAGATCCTCTGCTTCCAGATGTCAGGCTGTGCTGGCCTTGCTGGTGTAGAATGGAGATACAGATGGCCCTGGAGACAGTGGTTTTTGAACCACTCCTGGAGCGAGGCCTGTTTTATTCCAAATATCCCAGTGTTCTCCTTAGAGCTTCTGTGATTTGCTGACTAGTCCTGGAGTAATACAAAAAGCCCTGCTTAGTTTGAAAACGTCCCCCTACCGCTGTGTGTGGCATCGCTCTTCACATAGCTCCTACCCTTGGCAGCCTTGTTTTTGCTTGGTAGGTCAAATGAGTAAATAAAATTTGATTTTTAGCCTTGAAAATTTGAAGTATAAATTGGATGGGTAAGCATTTATGCTTTACAGACTCATTGTTTGATAAAATAAAAAGCATAAAAAATTGGTCAGTGGCATTGTTCATGGCTGTCCAGGTGTTAATGAAATCCTAGCCATATGTCCTGTAGCCACATGAGACAGATGATTGTATTCTGTTCAGTAGACTTTACTCCTTTCTCTGCCAACGGCCTCTCAAATTTATCTCACAAAAGGGACCACGCAAGAGAATACGGACAGATCAGCTCACTTCCGTTTTCCTGGAAAAGTAACTCAAAGATATGCCCAAAGGATAAGATACTTGTTTCATCGTTTTTTAAGCTGAGACTATACATTTGTAAGTGGCAAGGGGTACCATGCCTTGCTACAAGAGATATCGAAAGAGCCAATGCATGGTCTTTGATCACAAGAAGCTTCAGTAGTCTCAGAAAAGAACATACCCACACCTAGAAATGCCTTATGACTTGAAAGCGAGTTAAAAACAAGTGCAGATGAGAGGATGCAAACTGAATCTGTCTGGGACAGCATCAACTGTGTCGAATCAGCTAAGATTATTTCTTATGAAAATGCATGTCAGTCTGAGAGATGAGGCCTGCTAGTTAGTTGAAATTATCTGTGAATTCTGGCCTCTGCTAGATTTTCAGAAAAAGAGTCGTTTAGCACATTTATTTCAGGTGTTTATAGTCTGTATGTTTTCAGATTTTTTAATCTAAAAATAGTGAAAATAATTGAAATATGTGCCATTTTTAATGGTCTCAACGTTCTGTTGCTGTCATCTCCATTGTCATCTGGTACACCCAGTAAACAGAACAATCACTCAGTTTAATTATTGCCTAGCATTGTGTGACAGCTTACATCTCTGTTCTAGAAGACATAGATTGCACTGTTGTCTCTAAGTACTGGTGCCCATTCATAGACCACTCTACAAGCTTATTTACAATATAAAAGCATATAACTGTAAGGATTTTGATTGTTTCCCCCAGAGGTTTTGAGTTGCACATCATTGCCATGTGAGTAAGTTAACAGTACTAAACCTTGTGTTTCTAGAGGTAGAAGGTTTGTCCCGTGGACTCTTAGGACAGGCAGTTTCTCTTGTCTTGCCTGTAGAACAGCATACCTGTTGTTGTGATACAATCTTCCTGATAAGGTAGATATGTTTACCAGACCCTTACTTGGTGGAAATTTTACAAAGCTTAACCCTGGAACTTTCATAGTGGAGGAAAGTGCACTACCTTCTGATTTTCTGTACTGTCAGGGTTCTTTTTTCAGTCAGGTGGCAGATAAGTAAATACCTACCTTCTTTATATAAATGAGCTGTCCACAAAAGGCTTTTTGTACTGTTTAACTATCTTAAAGTTTCATTGGAGAACTATAGGAAAAAGAAAAAGAACAGATTTAACTTAGCACTATTTTAATGCCAGCGGTTATATGAAATGAGAAATACTGACAATTCATTGTTTCAGAAAATAAGTCTTAACACTTAAAGTAGCAAGTTATAAAGCTTCAGTAACTTCTGGAACATTCTTTCAATATAAACACTTCAGATATATACTAGTGTCCAGGATAGATTTCTCAGTATATTGTCTACAACAGATCTTAAATATTGAAAACTAACAGAAGTTGTTGCATAATTTTTTCTGTAATTAGATAAGAACATTCTTACTGCTGGTCTGCAAACAGTTCATAAAGATAGCTGCTGCTTAAGATACTTCACAGTTAACAAATGCTGAGCGGTGAACTCCACTCTTCATTTTTTATAATGTAATTGTATTATCCAGTGGTTTTTTTCACATATAGTCCAGAGTTGAAAGGTCCAAGGCCAGGAGGACAGCTCTGCCATGCTCACAAGCTGCTTCTTTCTGTGGGTCCAGGCAGTTGTTTGAGCTCCTGCCATCTCCCTGGCAACAGGAGAAAGAAAGGGAAGGACACATCCCTTCCCTTTTAAGGGCACTAGTAGAAAGTGGCATACATCATCTCTGCTTGTATCCAGACTTAGTCATATGTCCCCACCAAGCTGCAGGGAAGGCTGGGAGAGGGAGAGATCCTTAGGAGGGGATCCAGGAACCCAGCTGAAATTCAGGAAGAGTAAGTATTGATAGAGTTGAATGTGCATCCATTACCACATCCAGTTTTAGAGCATTTCTGTTACCCCAAGAAATTCCCTGACCCCCCTCTACAGTCAGTCCCCATCCTGTCCCCAGACCTGGTCACCTGTAATCCACTTTTTGTTTTTATACATTTGCATTCTCTGGAAGTTTCATATACATGAAGTCATATAATGAATAGTCTTTTGTAGCTGGCGTCTTTCACTCCACATGAGGATTTTGAGGTCCATCCCTGCTGTTACACATATCAGCTCTTTGTTCCTTTTTGTTGCATAGTACTATTCCACTGTGTGGATACCCCACATTCTGTGTATCTGTTCACTAGTTGGTGGATTTTTTTTTACTTGTTTCTAGTGTTTAGCTACTATGAATAATATTTCTGTGAACATTTCCATGCAAGTTTTTGTGTGAACATACGTTTTCATTTTTCTTGGGTGGATGCCTAGGAGTAGAATTGCCGACTTGTATAGTAAGCTTATGTTTAATTTTTCAAGAAACTACCAAATTTTTCCAAAGTGGCTCCAACATTTTACCTTCCCACCAGCAGTATACGAGGATTCCAGTTTGTCCATCTCTTCAACAACCCTGGATGATACTAGTCTTTTTCATTGTAACCATTTTAGTGGGTATATAGTAATATCTCATTTAAAGTTTTTATTTACAATCTCCTCATTGATGTTGAACAGTTTTTCAGGTACTTATTAGCCGTTTGTATTATCTTCTTTGGTAAAATGTCTGGTCAGAGCTTTTGCCCATTTTTTAATTAGGTTATTTGTCTTCTTGTTGAGTCATGATAGATCTTTATTATGTTCTGGGTACAAGTCCTTCATCAGATAAATGATTCATAAATTCTTCCTCACAATCTGTGGCTTTTCTTTTTTACTTTCTTAATGATGTCTTTTCTTTCCTTTTTTTTTTTTTTTCTGGTTGTTTCCTTAATTGAATGCAGACCCATTCGTAGAATTAACGATGTCTTCTGAAGAGCTAAAGTTTTTAATTTACCAGTTTTTTTTCTTTCATAGATTATGCTTTTGATGTCCTAGCTAAGAAATCTGTGCTTAATCCAAGTCACAGTGATATCCTTCTAGGTTTTCTTCTAAACATTTTTAAGTTTTACCTCTTATATTTAAGTCTGTGATCCATTCTTTTTTTTTCTTTTTGCTATGGTGAGATAGAAGTCCACATACATATTTTGCATAGTAATATCTGAACAAATTTCAACCATTTGTTGAAAATGCTATTGAATATACTTGGTATCTTGTCAAAAAATAATTGACCATAAATGTTTGTGTTTATTTCTGGACTCTAAATTCTATACCATTGATCTGTAGAACTATCCTCACCTGGCTAGATTTTTAAGACTTTCACAGTAATATATCTGAACTTAACCTTCTTGCTTTGACATCCCATCCAGTCAATGATGGGACCTGAAATGACCTTGTAACACTTAAACATCACTGAAAATTGTGATACAGGAGCTAAACTTTTATATTCACAGACCAGATGTAAGTCCAGAAGGCAAAAGGCCAAAATTGGGGGAAAAAATTATGTCACAAAAATGTAGTATTTGTTGTATTAAAGTACAGGTTAACAAAGGAAGATCTTCATTTTCCTCTTAGTATTGGTTTGCATATATGTGGTCCGAATGGCTGTGATGGCTCTGTCGAGGTCGGGGAAACGGACTCTGGATTCTTGCCCTGTTGCTCTGCCATCTTTGGGGATGTTGCCCTCATGTTCATGGTCAAATATACTCACCACCACATTTTCTAGGTCTGTATTCTAGTTGGAAGGAAGGTTGCACATTGGAAAGGGAAAGCATACCTCTTTCTTTGAAGGGAGTTTCACATACCAATCGCCAAAACTTGTCACTGGCCAATACCTAGATGCAAAGAAGGCTGGGAAGCATAATTTCAGCTAAAGGCCATGCACCTGGCTTAAAAATGTGTTACTGAAAAACAAGGGGGAAATGCATAGTTGGAGGCAATTAGCACGTGGTGTGTCCAATTACATTTCTATTATGTATATTTATGTACATCCCAGAAGATGAGCACTGAGCAGTGACATCTGAGGCACTGTTCGGGGATTGTGAAGGTGTCCTCAGTGAGGTTACCAGAAGTTAATTACTGGTGGGGGGGGGAGCAATCATGTTCTAGGTCTTAGAAATTTTTGCTCCAAAACTAAAAATGCTGTCTGTTTTTCAAACACAACCACTGAAGATCTAAGCTGCATCATTTTACAATTTTTTTAGCTGTCTTATTTTGGTAACTCTTTACTTAAAAAATGAAGCAATTATTGAGTACGTGTCATGTGGCAGGGATAGTAGGGTAATTTGTCTATATCCAGAAATATAATTATGTTTGGCCTTAGAGAACACATAGAATATCCTGAAATGTTGAAGTCTGAATAATAGCAAGAGATGGTAAGAGGCTTTTCTAACACGGAACGGTATTATGAAGTAATTGTGTTTTTGAAAGAGCCCAGGACTGAAAGTGAAGAGACTTAAACATGTGTCCCAGATTTGTCACTCATCAGGTAACTGGACTGGCCTCAGTTTCTTCACCTTCAAAGCGACGAGGTAGATTATATGTTCTCTACAGTCTTCTTTGCGTCTGTGGTTCTCCTGCTCTTACTATCTGTGATGTATGTGTTACGTATGCAATATACCGTGTGTTATATATTCTCCATAGTCTTTATGTCTCTATGATTCTGTAGTTTTGATTTTCTGTAATCTGTAGTTCTAGTGTATTTATTGCCAACCAGTCTAAAACACAGTATCTTAAAACAAGGACCAGACGCTGTGTGTGAAGAATGCAGACGGGACCTACTGGGCATGGCTTGTCTCTGCTCCTTAACATTCTGGGGCCTTATCTGGAAAGACTCAAACAGCCGCAGGTGACTTGGAAAGACTGAGGGCCAGAATTAATATGAAGGTTCTTCACTCTTGTGTCAGGTGCCTGGAATTGAATGTCTCAAAGCTAGGGCTCAGCTGGGACTGTTGGATAAATACTTGCTTGGGACTCCCAACATCATTTGGGCTTCCTCACAGTGGGGTGACCTGGGTGTCTAACGTGGCAGCTCAGGGTGCCAGGAGCTAGTGTAGTCCTGGAGCAGGGTTTTAGTTTATAAGATGATTGGAAAGATTGTAGTAGAATAACAAATTTAAGAATTGGTTTTAAAACCAAGTACATGAAAAATGTTAAGCATCAAGTAAGGAGAGTTATAGAAATTTACTTGAGGCTACCGGGACACTAAAACTGTAATTCCTTGAGTGTCTCCTAGATGGTAGGTGTTGTCCACAAGTGCCTTTGTGGATTATCTCATTCATTCTTTACAACAGTTTTTAAGCAGAAACCAAGGCTTAGCGAGGTTAAGCCACTTGTCCAGGTCATAATGCTGATAAGTGGCTGAGCCCGTGACTCAAGATCTAACTCCAAAATGTGTGGCTCTAACCACTGTTACAGGCTGAATTGTGTTCTCCCTCCCCAGCTCTCATGTTGAAGTCCTAAACTCTAGTACCTCAGAATATGGCTGTATTTGGAGACAGGGTCTTTGAAAAAGGTAATTAAGGTTATATGCAGTCATTGGAATAGGCCCTAATCTGATATGATAGATGTTTGTGGTGGTGGTTTTTGTTTTTGTTTTTTTAAGATTTATTTACTTATATATTTGAGAGAGAGAGAGAGAGAAAGCATGCGTGTGTACCCCCGCTAGCATGGCAGGGGTGGAGGGGCAGAGGGAGAGAGAAACTTAAGCAGACTCCACACTGAGCATGGGGCCAACTCGCGGCTCGATCTCAAGACCCTGAGATCATGACCTGAACCGAAACTAAGTTGGACGCTTAACCAACTGTGTGACCCAGGCACCCTGATATGATAGATGTTCTTAGAACAGGAGGAGATTAGGACAAATAGGCCCAGAGTGAAGAGCATGTGAAGACGCAGGGAGGAGATGGCCATCTATAGGCCAAGGAGTGAGGCCTCAAAAGAAACAACCCTACTGACACCTTCATCTCAGACTTCTAGCCTCCAGAACTGTGAGAAATAAATTTCTGTGTTTAAGCCACCCAGTCCATGGTATTTTGTTATGGCAGCCCTTTGCAGACTAATATTACCTCTAATGATTACTATATTAATGTGTCCTTTGTGGTTTTTAATTTGTCACTCTGTCCTTTTCTTAACTGAGATATTTTGGGTGTACAACACTGTTCATTTATTTGTGGTGCCACGTAACGATCTGATCTATGTATGTACTGTGAAATGCTGGCTACGATATGTTCAGTTAACATCTATCACCACCGTAGTTACAGGTTTTTTTCTTGTGGTGATGTGTTTTTATCAGCCTGCTTTCAGGCTGCCTTTCAGATTGTCCTGTCCCTTACAGAGATATTGTCAACAAAATCCATAACAGTGTTTTTCTTCCCTAGTTAGATTAGTTTCATCTGTTTTTATATGAATCTATACACTCTTTCTCACCATTATCACTTGCTGAGGAATATAATAAAGATGTAGAATTTTTCAAGGTAAAAATACCATCTCTCGGGCATGCTCTTACCTAGAAGATAAAATTAGACTCCTTCCCTTTTTTGAGATGTAAACATCCATAGCTCCTAAGGGCATTGTTTTCTGCAAAGGTCAAGGTTTAATTAAGATTATTTCAAAGTAATCCAGGAATCGACATGAGAATCTCTGGTCTTAACAGCTAGTTATCAGCTCCTAAGAACTGTTCAAGTATGTTACAAATTAGACTTCATCAAGAGAGCATTTGTTCCATGATCCGTAACCCATCATGTCTACATTTTTTGTCCTGTTTTATCTGTATATAAATCTTGCCTCCACAGTGAGCTTCCCAAAGATGCTTCCTTTTGAAAATCCTTTAGTTAGTAAGATGTAAAGCAATACTTGTTGCAGGTGCACACTAAATGAACTAAATTAAACTGAATTCAGATTTAGATATCGCAGGTCCATTTTCCCTCTAAGCCCCACAGTTGAAACACCATTGAAATCAATATGGGAAAGACTTGTATTTTCAATACTTGCATGTTGTTTTGTTGTATTTACTCTGCCCTTTGATTTTTAAAACTATTTCTTCTGACATGCCCTTCCACTAGCAGCATTCTCTCCCAGCACTGCTTTTTCGCCGGGGAGTCTAAGTACGTAACCTACTCATGTGTTGGGAGAGAAATATTTCTAAATAAGGACCAGGAGGTTGATCATATTGTGAGATATTCTTGGTCTCCTCCAGCTAAAAAAGCAAATGACAGCGTTATTCCTAAAACTGGAACATATGCATATTACTCATGTCTCCAGTATACCAAAACTTTTTTCGTTTTCTGGTAAAGAAACTCCTTGTAGTGGATAGAAATATGAGGTCTCTCTGGATTCAGATCCTTTCTGTGCCACTTACCAGCTGTGTGGCAAATCAGCTTAACCTTGCGGTACTTCAGTTTCCTGTTCTGTACAATGTGGGCAATAATAGACAACGTAGAGTTGTGGGAACAAAATAAGGTAAAGCATTTTATTTGCTTCTGCAGCCCATGGTACCCAGGAAAGAGGCAGCAGATGCTTGCCTCCTGGGGATTTGGATATTAGAAACAACTGAAATTACCTTTAAGTCTGACGGGCTTGAGTAAAGCACGGTGGGTAGTCACTCAATGCTTATCAGGTAATAGTTAAAATACCTGAAGTACATATGGAGCCTTTATTGAATAGGTGACTATTTTCTCAAAGATAATGGCAGGTTTTAAAGAGTCCACAATTTTCACAGTGCTAAATTCTACATGATTCCAAGGTTCCAGAACCTTCCCAGTAAACAAGAGCCTTACCCCTAGTGCCATGTCTGGATAAATGATATGTAGTCAAATTACATAATATGTTAATCATTTGAGTACATTCTACATAAGCAAAGATTTAGAAGTCTGCTGCGTAGCTGTGCACTTTGTCACCTTTAAGGTTTTTGGTGTTTTTTTTTTAAAGATTTTATTTATTTATGTGACAGAGAGACAGCCAGCGAGAGAGGAACACAGCAGGGGAGTGGGAGAGGAAGAAGCAGGCTCCCAGCGGAGGAGCCTGATGTGGGACTCGATCCTGGAACACCGGGATCACACCCTGAGCTGAAGGCAGACGCTTAACAACTACGCCACCCAGGCGCACCTGTCACCTTTAAGGTTTAATCAGAAAAGTATATAGTCGAGGGGCGCCTGGCTGGATCAGTTGGTGGAGCATGTGACTCTCGATCTTGGGGTTGTAGGTCGAGCCCCACATTGGGTGTAGAGATTACTTAAAAAAAATTACTAAAATCTTTTTTAAAAAGAAGAAAAGAAAAAAGTATTTGGCCAAACTTACGTTGCCAAGTGGTTTCGCTGAGGTTGCAGATGTGACTGAGCTCTCTCACCTGGGTCAGAGGTGCCTAAGGCGTGTAAGAGGTTCACTTTGAAATTACAGGACAGTCCAGTTAGTTTCATAAGAAAGGTACAAAAGACTCTGGGATTCTGGAAAAGAGGAAAGTGCATTTCTCATTGCAGAATCAGGAGGTGGGGCTTTTGTGGGGGGGGGGAATGGCATTTAAGGGGAACGCTAAAGGATGACTTTGCTTCCTGCTTCCCAGAAAATTTAGGGTAATCACATGCTGCTTGGCTACATTTTTCTACTCCGAACCTACCTTATTTTCTCCAGGCTCAGAAAAAGACTTATTCCCGTTGTTCAACATTAATCCTTTCAACCTTGCTCCCAGTCTGAGCCCTGCCCACCTCCCCCAGGGCTGTGCACCAACGGGTAATCTCAGTTGGCACAACAGTTTCGACTGCTCTTCTGGTGACTCACATTGTCTTTCTCAAATTAAGAAAAACTGGTCAGGAAGTCCTTGGGCCCCCTCATACTGGTACCATCTCCCTTTCTCCCCTTCCCTTAAAGACAAACTCAACAAATGAAGAGTTTATGCTTGTCTCAACTTCTTCTACACATTTTAAAAAATCCTTATTTTTCTTCATGAACTATTTCAAAAACAGTTATGGGATAAATACCCATGGGTTTGTGCCCAAATTAATAAATATTAATATTTTGCCATATTTATTTGAATCATTTTTTAAGAAATGAAACGATACAAATATAGTTAAAAATTCATTTACCTTCACTCACTTTATACTCCCTTCTCCAGAGTTTTCTACCCTCCCCAGTTGGTACATATTCATACCATTAACTTTTTGATACTTTTGATACATTATGATAAGAGCTATCAGTCTGTGGCACTTACTATTTATCAGGTACTGTTCTAAGTACTTGGCACATATTGTGTTAGGGTTCTCTAGAGAAATAAAGCCAGTTGGATTTATAGAGAAAGCAAGAGAGAGAGATTTATTTTTGTTTTTTGTTTTGTTCTGTTTTTTAAGATTTTAATTTTAAGTAATCTCTGCACCCAGTGTAGGGTTCAAACTCACAACCCCAAGATCAAGAGTTTCATACTCTACCCACTGAGCCAGCCAGGCGCCCCCAAGAGATTTATTTATTTTGGGGGTGCCTGGGTGGCACAGTGGTTAAGCGTCTGCCTTCGGCTCAGGGCGTGATCCTGGCGTTACGGGATCGAGCCCCATATCAGGCTCCTCTGCTATGAGCCTCCTTCTTCCTCTCCCACTCCCCCTGCTTGTGTTCCCTCTCTCGCTGGCTGTCTCTATCTCTGTCAAATAAATAAATAAAATCTTTGAAAAAAAGAGAGAGAGATTTATTTATTTTAAGGAATTGACTCACGTGATTGTTGAGGCTGGCAAGTCTGAAATCTGTAGGGCAGGCTGGCAGGCTGAAAATCGAGGCCAGAGTTAATGCAGTCTTGACTCCAAATCTTGAAGGGCAGCAGGGTAAAAACTTGGGCAGGATTTCTTACATTGCTGTCTTGAGAAACTTTTCACTTTTGGGAAACCTAAGTCTTTACCCTTAAGGCCCTCAGCCGACTGGCTCGTTTTCATAATGGATTGTCTTTTTTCTAGTGGTTTATCACAGTATTTATTTATTAATCCTTTCCTGGTTATAGTTGTTACACATAACTCTCAGTTTTTTCTTATCTGTGAACTTTGTTTATGGTGTGTTCCTGTTTGCCAAAATTTCTAATTTTGATGAGTTAGATTTATCAATCTTCATTCACTCATTCAATAAATATTTATTGAGTACTCTACTGGGCACTTTTATACTCTGGGGATATGACAGTGAATAAAAGAGGCAAAAGTCCCTGCCCTCAAAGAACTCCCATTTACTTGAAGACAGGCAATAAATGCACCAAGTAAAACTATATAGTTTATTAGAAGATGGTGGGTAATATGGAAAATGTAGGTCAGCGGGATCAGCGTACTGGGAGGGGCACCGTGTTAAGTGGGGTGGTCAGGGTCGATTTCTGAAAAGGTCCATTTGAGAAAAGACTTGACTGGGACAAGGGAGTGATCCAAGTGGCTGTATGTAAAGGAGAGTTGCAGGCGGAGGAGACAGCCTCTGGAAGGGCTGAGGCAGGTGCATGACTCGTGTACTGGAGATTTGCCTAGACTGAAGTTTGGTGAGCTAGGGGAGACCCGAGAAGAAACCCCTGGGGAAGAGAGAGCCGGATGGGGCAGGGCCTTGTCGGCCATGGCACTTGGTTTCTAGTTGTATTTTATGATTTGTGCTTCTGGTCTCTTATTTTAGATTGCTTCCTTACCCAGAGATCATAGATGATAATGATGAAGATGAAGATCATGGTTAATGTTAATTAACTATTTACTGAGTGTCGGGCACTTCTTAAAAACTGATTTTTGTAGATTTCACAGAGATGACAGTGTTTTATGTGCAAAATTTTCAAAATACTTGTTTTTCTCATTTAGGTATTCAGTTCATCTATGGAAATTATTTCTTTGATAGTATGAGGGGACCTAATTCTTTTCCTCTTTTTAATAGCCAGTTGCCTCTTCTTCACTAATAGCCATCCTTTCCTTATCAATTTGTAATAACACCGCCTAAGTTTTATACCAAGTCCCATATATACATGCACCTGTCTCTGGGCTCCTTGATTGTGTTCTGTTGGTCTCTTGTGTCTGTCCCTGAGCTGATATGACAGTTTCAGTTGGCAAAACTTAACTACAAATCTTTGATATCTAGGAGGACAAATGCCTCTTCTTTTATATTTGTTTAAAATTTGTTTGTTCTTGGTCCTTTACTCTTCAGTATGAATTTTCTGGATCAACTTATGGAGGCTTATATGAACAAACCCTTTGGGATAGTGAATGCAGTTGTGTTGAATTTATAATTGAGTCTTGGAAGAATTGATGTTATCAGTGCTATTGGGAGCCTTGGTTTATTTAGGTCTTCTTTCATGTTCTTTAACAAAACTAAAATCTTTTTCTCACAGAGGCTTTTTGTTAGATTTATTTCCAACGATCTTATAGTTTTTGTGGCAAGAAGGAATGGGCTTTGTTTTTACTTACATTTTTTAATGGGTTGTCGCTTGTGTTTAGACATCTACTGATTTTATAAATTGACCTTGTATTTAACAAACCTGTAAAAGTCTCTAAATGGTTTTATTCCTTTATCTATAGATTATTTTAGGTATCTCTAATTAAACTATTAATCATCTGTAAATAACAGGGTTGTGGTGTTTTTTTTGCCTTCCTCTCTAATTTCTAACCTTTCTATTTATTATTTTCTCTCATCTATTTCATCAGTGAGAACTTCAACAGTAATTGTTAAAAGAACCGTAAAAACAAGCATCCTTGTCTTGTTCCTGGTTTTAAAGGGAATGTTGTTAAGGTTTCACCATTAAATGTCATGCTTTTTCTAGGTTTTAGATTGATAGCTTTTGTTGGGTTTAAAACAGTCTTTTCTATTACTAATTTGCTAAGTTCTTAAATTATTAGTGTTTAATTTTTATCAATTGCTATTGCACATTTTATGATTTTTCTCCTTTAATATGTGAATTTCAGGAATATTTTTTCTTATTTAATAATATTTTAAATAGAATGACATGTTTCAAAATCTAAACTGTAAAACTGACCTTATCCTCCAAATCTACTCTTCTTTCTCATTCCGATTTTTAAAGAATGGTATCATCCAGCCAAAAAACTTAGGAGCTGGTCTAGGCATTGCTCACATCTACTCAGTGACCAGTCCTATCCATTTTCTGCTTCTTAACATTTGTTCTCACCTCTCTATTCTTTCCTGGTTGCTTAGTCATTCTCCACGTTCCTGCTGGAGATGAAATTGCTTTGTTTAAAATCCTTCAGTGGCTCCCTAATTCATGGTATCTGCAAGTCTGAGCCCCTTACTATGCCCTAAGAAGGCCCTTCGGGAGCTGGCTCTTCTCCAGCAGCGTGGCTCCTTACACCCCGCTTCCCGCTGATTGCCCTGCGAATGAGTCACTCCATGGGAGCTTTCTAGTGCCTCCCTTTGTCCAGCTCTTCTCATTTTTCTAGGCCCAAGTCTAAGCTGCCTCTGTGTTACATGTCCTGACTCCCAGATAAAGCAGACCAATTTAATCTTTGTACCCCGTTCTATCCCATACAGATTTGAATCTTGACATTTTATGGTCTTTATTCACTTATATATTCATCTCTCCTACTAGACTTAGTATCTTAAAGGTAGTGACTAGTTACTTTATTCATCATTGTATCCCCAGCACAGTAAAGGTATTCAGTATATATAGAAAAGGGTGAATGGATGAACAAAGGAGCAAGCAAACAGACAGTAATTGAGATAAAGGGGAAAGATTATTCCAGAAAAAAAACAATATAAGTGAAAAGCCTATAAAGATGTAACTGTGACAGCTGTTAATTTCATTATCTCCCTTGAGCCTCAGTGTAGCCTCCGGGAACTCCAGAAATGTTTTTAATGATTGACTGATTTAAACAGACTTCTTTTTATCTGCGGTGTTTTATGACTTGTTGCCATTTTCTGTCTTTCTGTCTTTATACAGAGCTTTTTTCCATTTACTTCTCATTTTTTGGAGATTTTATTTTCTTTTAAAATCATTCATGCATCTGGTCAGTAAATGCTGAGTTCCTGCTTCTACAGGCTGGGGGCAGGTGCTAGAACTACAGTGAACCCTTGAACAACGCAGGTTTAAACTGTGTGGTTCCACTGATATGTGCATTTTTTATAGTACAGTATCGTAAGTGTGTTTTCTCCTCGTGGTTTTGTAATAACCTTTTCTCTAGTTTACTTTAAGAATACAGCATATAATACATGTACCATACAAAGTATGTCAGTCGACTGTTTATGTCATTGGTAAGACTTCCAGTAAACAGTAGGCTATTAGTAGTTAAGTATTTTAGGGAGTCCAGAGTTATATGTGGATTTTTGACTGCATGGGGTTGGTGCCCCCAAACCCTGCGTGGTTCAGGGGTCAAGTGTAATAAGAGCCTGTCCCCATCCTGGAGAGTCTCTCTGGCTGGTTGGGGAACACAGACTTGTACACAGACAAATACACCAGTGGTTTGTGTGGCCATCCCAGCTCTTCTCATTTTTTTACGCTGTGACCCCCACCTGGTGAGGAGACTCCCCCATCTGGGAGTTAGGACATGTAACACAGAGGGTTTTTGACAGTTGTGTTTGGTGACTACGAGAGTAAGTGGGAGCGTTTGAGGATGGGGCGCTGGGAAGAGATTGTCTCCTATTTTATTTATTACCTTCTCTTCCAGGTTCCCAGCTGTTAGTGTTAAGAAGGATTCCCTTCCTCAGACAGGCAAAAAAAAATATGACTAGGTTTTTGGGCTTTGGTTAGATTAGAAATTAGAAATTTAGGATATGTTAATTCCTTTTGATTTTAAAGCAAAATTCAACAAGATTGATTTTGTTATTGTTGAGTGATGATTTACTTGGTACTTGTTTTCTTCATTTTCCACGTTGAGGAGGAGATAAGGAAAAATGTGTCTCAGAGAACTATAATCTAGAAATTGAAATGTAATGCATTTATAATGGATTGTTTATAGCATATACGTTATGTCTAACTTTTACGAAATATTTGCCCCATGGTGTATCTGAATGTGAGTGAAAATTGATCAGTGTTATATGTGAGGTTGACGGTGGCTATTAAATATTTGATTATAGTACTAGGTGATTAAAGCATCAAGGTTAGAATTAGGGTTCTAAACCAGTGGATTGAATAGAAAGGACTTAAATCCAAACCGGAATTTACTGTGGCACTGCCATAATTATACCCAGAGGCTTTACTAAAAGACACATTAAAAACCCTTTTTTATTATGGAAATCATCAAACACACAGAAAAGTAGAGAGAACAGGACCATGAATTTCCATGTACTTATCACCCAGCTTCAATAACCAGTCTGTTGCTTTTCTTACTCCATTTCTCCTCCAATTTTTTTTTTTTTGCCGAAATAGTAAGTAAAAATTTAAGACCTATCATTTCACTGATAAATAGTTAAGTATGTGTCTTAACAGATAAGGACTTTAAAAATATAACTGTAATATTGATATCATATCTACTAAAATTAACAATAATCTAATGGTGCACTTTTGAAATTCAAATGAATATGTAACAACCCAAGTCCAACTAAAGGGATTTATCAGGTTCCAGTTTACCAAGAGGGGAGTAGTTTGGTTTTCTTTTAACCCCCAAGTTTAGTGGGGTTTTGTTGTTTTTATTTTAATGAGAAACATTTAAAAGTCATTGTACTCTCTTGTAAAACAATGACGAAGTAAGTAATGTGGCTGCTTTTAATGCATACTTTTGTGTACTCTCGGGATACTTCACAATGTACTCATGCCCCCTCTGGGCCAGGCTCTGAGTGGTTGGAATGAATATATATGTCCAGTGAAACTCGGTATTTTCTTACATAGGATGAACATTTCCCATTTCTTTTAAAAGGGAAAGCTGGTAGGATATCTTTTGCATTATGTTTCATGAATAAAATTCGGAATCCCTAGTGCTAATGGTAAGATTGATACTCTAATACTCTAATTCTAAGCTTAGCTTTGAATTCTTAGAATAAGGGAAGTCATTTCTTATGGCTTCTAACAGATAATACTGTTTTCACTGATCCTTTTTCAGGGATTTTCTTTGTGAGGCTTTTCAAACTTAGTAGGAGTCAGTGCTTTGAGCCAAATCAAAGCTCGCTTCAGCCCTGGCAAAACTTACGTCTCTTTTAAAAAAGAGATTGGGGAAGACAGCTCCTGTCCTGTGTTTTGCGCAGCTATACTGGACCATTAGTTGTGTCAGCCGGTTGGAGTATTTATGAGGGGAGGAGGGGGGCAGGGAGTGTTTGTGTCTACAGAGCATATGTATCTCTGTTCTGCTGTCTTTACAGCACTTAGGTATACATTTACTACTTGTCATCACTGTGCTAGGCATTATAAGAAACAAAAAAGATGACTCCTGTTTTACACCAGAAGGCTTTGTTAATATTTAACTTTAAAAACCCATTTAAATCTGTTGTTTCTTATTACTTCCTGGTTGAGGTGAAATCATGTGGCAGAAAAACCATGCAGACCATACATGCGAGCTGCTTTTGTGGAAAACATTGTCTGCTTCCCATTTTGTGTCCAGGTATAGATTTTAAAGACTTGCCTTCTTACTATTAAAATAAGATTTATAGTATAAAATAGCTTTCTGGGGGGTGGGGGAGGGGGTAACAGGGTGATGGGTATTAAGGAGGGCACGTGTGGTGATGAGCACTGGGATACATAACTAATGAGTCACTGAACACTACATCAGAAACTAATGATGTACTATACAGTGGCTAACCGAACATAATACAAAATAAATAAATAAAATAGTAAAATAGCTTTCCTGGGCTTTTTTTTTTTTTTAAGCATATGGTTCTTTGCCTGTCCAGTGAAGTCCTGAGCTGTACATGCTCAAATTCTTTTAAGTGCAGGCAGACAGTAAACAGGGTAGAATTGGTAAACTAGAAAGGACCCAGAGAAGTCATCTGGTAGGGTGATTTCTTTTCCATGTAGGATTATATCAGAACCACTCCAAAAAGTCAATCCTTTTCTGCAAAATTTCAAAGAGGACTATTTGTTCATTTATTTAAAAGAATTTTTTTCTTAAAGAAGAGCTCTGAGCCCTGTGCTGTGTTCAGCTCTCTCTTGAGCCACCACGTTCAGTCTGGAGCCACTTCCCAGTCTTTCTTGACTTTTCTAAGCTTGATACTTTAGAAAACTGCAAGTTAGTTAGTTACTAGAATGCCTCTCAATTTGAATGTCTGATGGTTTTGGTGGTTCCTCATAAGTAGATTTAGGGTATACATTTTTGACAGAATATATCATAGAGATGATGCTGTATTTTTCCCATTGTATCCATTCTGTCAATGGAGCATGATTTTGATTGGTTTCATTACTGGTGATACCCACTTTGATATTTGGAATAGGGTGGTTCCTGACAGGTCCTCCATGCAAAGTTGCTCTATTCCTCTTTGCAACTAATAAGAATTTTGTGGGGAGATACTTTGAAATTATGTAAACATCCCATTCCTAGTCAGTCTCAGTTTATTTCATTTTTACCTATATGGACTCATGCTTTCCTATTTCATTCAATACTTTATTTCGTTATAATCATTATTTATTTTAATGCAGGATATCCCTTTTTTGGTCTTTGGGAGCTCCTTCAAGTTGGTTTCTGCGTCCTTTGGACATGTTCCCATTATTCTTGGGCATAACTTGCTTTTGAAACAGTAAGATGTTCCAGGGTCTTTTTGTACTTTACTGTTTCTAGCCTTGGAATCAGCTATTTCTCCAAGCCTCCCTGGTACCTTTTAGTAGAAAATGCTGTTTAGAAACCAAGATCTGTGTAGTAGCTGTGCTCACCACGGAGGTATGATTCCTTGTAGGCCCTCTCGGCAGACAGAGCTAGGGAATATGCCACATGCACATACAAACACACATTTGCAACTATATTTCTAACTATGTACCTGAAAACTCTGACTGTGCGCCATTATCTCCCTTCTCTGACATTGAGAACTCTGGATCCTTAAAAGTCTGCCATTTCTGCTGTCCCTTATGTGGATGCCCTCCTCACCCTGCTCAGGCTCTAACTCCTCTGTTAGACTGCACTCATGAACATCTTCCACTGGGGCTCCAGCACATCTGTGCCAGGCTTCCTCTCCATGTAAATGCTCTCCTTGCCTTTCTTGGGCTCTAAGGTTCCACCAGGGCCACCCCCTTGCTTGGTTACCCTCCTTACTTTACTTGGGCCCACTTGGGTGGACCTTTTCTAGGCCACCCTGCACTCTGTCTTCATGGGTTTACACAAAAGGAAGTTGGATGATGGACAAGTACTCAAGAATTTCCCTTAATAAATGGAAAATAGAGCAAAGGTTTTCCGAATATGTTCCCTAGAGCAAGAGTATCAGCATCACTTGGGAACTTCTTAGAAATGTAAAATTTTAGGCCTCATCTCAGACTTACTGAAGCATAAAAGCTCTGGGAATAGGGCCCAACAATGTGTGCTTTTAAAAGCCCTCCAGCAGATCTGATGCACACTAGTCCTTGAGACCCATCGTCCTAGGGAGAGAGAGAGGCTCATCTTAGCATTCCACTTTACATCCAGGCTATCTCTTGCGTAACGAAGATTCCCTGATTGCCAGGTGTGCCCGGGGACCATTTTGAGGGTTTTGGAGGCATCTCAGCATTTTCAACCTTTCATCTGGGTCAGATTGGAATATTTAGTTCAGTTTACCAACTTTGGAAAGCCCAATCTTCCAGGGAATTTTGTGAACTTGTAGAAGAATTCGGTTTTGTCTTTTTGGCTTAGAGACCTTTTTATTAAGGCCTAACAGAAATAGAGTAGGGATCAGAAATGGTAACAGCAATATCAAAGCAACAGAGGCTGTTCAGTTTTTGTTTATTTCAAGCTCACTTACATAAGACTGTAAATTAGTGAATGGGCTATTAGTCTCTTGGATTGGTGTGTTTTTTGCAGCATCAAGAATATGCTACACAACCCTTGTGCACTATTGGTGAGATTGTAAATTGGTACAGCCCCCATGAAGAAAGTATGGAGGTTCCTCAAAAACTTAAAAATGGAACTACCATGTAATCTAGCAGTCGCACTTGTGGGTATACATTCAAAGGAAATGAAAACAGGATCTCAAGGAAATATCTGCACTCCCGTGTGTATTGTAACATTATTCACAATAGCCAAGATA
The DNA here is from genome assembly GCF_002007445.2 of Ailuropoda melanoleuca. Taxonomy (NCBI): domain Eukaryota; kingdom Metazoa; phylum Chordata; class Mammalia; order Carnivora; family Ursidae; genus Ailuropoda; species Ailuropoda melanoleuca. The sequence goes on from NC_048225.1 coordinate 78,506,668, forward strand.
TGAAAACAATTTAAGTGTCCATCAATGGATGAATAAAAAAGATGTGCTGCATATAATGGAATATTATTTAGCCATGAGAAAGAAGGAAATCCTGCCATTTGCAAAAAAACATGGATGGCCTTGGGGGCATTATACTAAGTGAAATAAGTCAGAGAAAAACAAATACTGTGTGATCTCACATCTGAAATCTAAGAAAGCCAAATTCATAGAAACAGAGTAGATTGGTGGTTACCAGGGACATGGGGGGTGGGGGAAATGGAGAGATGTTGGTCAAGGGTTCAGACTTCTAGTTGTAATATGAATAAGTTCTGGAGATCTAATATACAACATGGGACTACAGTTAACAGGATTGTATTATATACGTTGAAGTTACTAAGAGAGTAGATCTTAAATGTTCTATTACAAAAAAGAAGTGGTAATTATAGGACATGATGGAGTTGTTAGCTAATGCAGTGGTGGTTAATCATATTACAGTATATACATATACCAAATGAATGTGTTGTATGGCTTACACTTAAACAGTGTTATATGTCAATTATATCTCAATAAATGTGGGAGAGAAATAAAGTCCTTAACATCTTCTAGAATGTTAAAAATACGTACCTCACAAATTTGACTTCTGTAGACATAGAGGTTTACATTTAAGTGAGTGAGACAGGTTCTGTAGTAAAACAATTAGACAAGACAATCTTACCTTTTTTTTTTCTTGAATGGCATGAAAATATAAACAAAAATAAATGTTATTTATACTAGAGAACAAAGCATAGTTCAGTATTGTGGCCTTCACCTTGACTGGATTAGCCTAGAAATCTGTTCTTTGTTTAGATTCCTGGGCCAGATATATTCTTTATCCTTTAACTTTTCTATCAGCAGAAAAGGATAATTTTCACAGTACCTGAATTAAAAATTCAAATTAAAAGTTCCCTCGAAGTAAAGTTGATTTCCCTTCTTAAAAGGTGATTGATATTTCTGGTTTTTCACTCTCTATTGTCAAAGGAGGCCTTTGTTACTGTTTTTCACAAAATCTTTGTAAATGTTTCTGGTTCTCTGTTCTGACTGCATGTGAATAACAATTTCAAAAATATCTAGTGTAATACCTTTGACTTTTTTTGGATATATAAATACATACCTGCTCAAATTTACGAAGTCTAGGAGATGAAGTAATCGCTTAATATGGACTTTGGCTTAATTTTGTCTGGTTTATATATTTGTGTATGTAAATAATCCCTTGAAAATATATCTCAGGAAATTGTTAGCATTGAAAAAGGAAATTTGAGAAACTTAGTACTCCAAAATTTATGATAATAGGTTTTTAAATTTATGAAGTTATCATTTGTGATTTCAGCACTTTTATGAGATTCTCCTAAGGGCCATAACACTAACATTTTGTAATCTTGCGAAAGTACTCATTGTCAGTATATGCCCAGGAGTCTGGGTAAGGAGCAAGTTTTATGAGACCAGTGGTTTTTTTCAGCATCTAGATTTCAACTTCACTTTGCTTCTGGGTGGAAAATGTGTCCAGAAAGAAAGCCAACCACTAGTGCTGATGATAGAATTGACGAGGACACAAAGACCAAAGAAATTATGTTTTTTTAGCAAAAAAAGAGCAATTTGGATGAAATTAAAGCATGCTTTAACTTGTCAGATTTCATAATACTTTCTGTGTTATGAGCCTAAATCACTGTATACTTTATAGAGAGAACAAAGTGCTTCATAAAACTATTTTAATTATTATGGTAGCCGGGAAAAATTTGCTTATGAAAAGAGAAAGAAAAAACATTTATAGAGTATTGGAAAGTGCCAGAACTTATCAATTTCTTGGTTTCATATTTGTAGACTCACCCTGGGTCTCAAGAAGTCACTTTCATTTTTTTCAGCTATTAATCTGCATCTTATAGCTTAATTTACATGTTACGTTATAAGTGACACGAAGTCTCGGGACAGCCCTCACATACATCAAGGTCTGTAGTAGTGAAGGGTGGGGAAGGAGAGTCACCGTATATTTTTTATAAGATTAATAATAAAATAGCAATAGTTCATTTAAAAAAAAAAGTCATCTGGCAGTGAGAAACTGTCTTTTTCATAAACGTTGGTATTACCAGTACTGGTACAAGACGATAAGTAGGTCCTAAGTATGTGCTTCTTGATATAAACAGTTTACCTGACTCCACATTGAAAACTGGATATCCTAACTTGGAGCTCCTCTGTAGTCTATTCTCATAATCTTGTTTTGGAAATATCACCTTGGAGACTGCAGTAAGAGTAAGAAACCCATACAGGCCCCACAGGTCTATTCTAATAGTCCTCCTTAGCTTTTTGGCTAATGCTCTTGACACCATTCTGTTGAATTGTATTAGATTATGTTCAGGTTTTGTATTTGCCCGAGGCATGTGTAAGGAGAAGCGAAGTTATAGTGAACAATCTGGAATAACAACCTCTCCAAAAGGAGTGAAAAAGTGCCTCGGAAATAGAATTAAGTTATGGACATGTAAAACAAAACGAATTCCTCTTCTTTTTTAGCCTTCCCATATGTTTAAAAGGATGGCATTCATTTCAGTTATTAATGAGGATATTTCCCTGTGAGCCTAAAGCTTATAACAGAGATTTCCACCTATAAAACATCTACATATGTGTTCTAAAGCCCTTGTATGGAGAGGGGAAATGAGTAATGTGAGGCAAGTTCTGGCCTCTCCTTTTAATGACAGTAGCTAAAGAAACATGGATATACCTCTCTATTTGAACTCAGGAACCAAGGAGATTTGAATAGCAATACTCTATGTTTATGGAATTTTTTACGAATGCTGTCATCTTTTTTTTTTTTAACAAATACTATAATGTAAAATTGGTAGAATTTTTTACAAAAGTCTAGGTCTCTGGCAAGTTCATTGGGCTCAGTGTTCACTCTCTAGGAATAGCTGACAATCTTCATATAGTTTCTTGTAATAAAGTATAATTTAAGTAGTGGTTTGTTTTTGTTTTTTTAGAGAGCGTGCATGAACACAGGGTGGGGGGAAGGGAGGGGCAGAGGGAAGGAGAGAGAGAATTTTAAGCAGGCTCCATGCCCAGTGCATAGCCCTACCTGGGGCTCGATCTCGAGACCCTGAGATCATGACCTGAGCCGAAATCAAGAGTTGGATGCTTAACTGACTCAGCCACCCAGGCACCCCTAATTAAGTAGTTTTTTAAAGTTAAATTAGAGCTCTCCTTACCCTCTCTTTTCTCTTTCCTCCCTCAGTTTAATTAGTCCCTCCACATCCAACATTTGGAGAAGGTTTGTGACATCACAGTGACTTGATGAGGCCCACTCTTCATTTCACCGTATTTCCCTACCATAGCCATTTGTTTTACTTTTATTTTTTTAATTTTTAAAAATTTTTTATTATGCTATGTTAGTCACCGTACAGTACATCATAGCCATTTGTTTTAAAGTGATATACGAGGGGCATCTGTTGATTAAACGTCTGAGTCTTGATTTCGGCCCAGTCATGATCTCAGGGTGGTGAGATGGAGCCCCACATGAGGCTTCCGCGGTGGGCATGGAGTCTGCTTAGGATTCTCTTTCCCTCTCCCTTCCCACCACCTTACACGTGTTCTCTCTCTCTCTCTCTCTCTCTCTCTCTGAAAATAAAATGATATGTAGTATTGGGGCGCCTGGCTGGCTCAGTCTGTAGAGCATGTGACTCTTGATGTTGGCATCGTGGGTTTGAGCCCCCTGTTGGGTGTAGAGATTACTTTTAAAAAATGATATATGATATTGGAATTGTGAAAGATAGCAAAATACTAAATCCAAAGGAGTGTACTTCCTCAGCTAGTTATACAGTTTCCCCCCTGTAAATTATGTTTTTAAAGATTTTATTTATTTATTCATTTATATTTTAGAGAGTGCATGTGAAGGGGGAGGGCAGGGGGGAGGGAGAAGAAGAGGGAAAGAATCCCAAGCAGACTGGCACCTAGAACAGGGCCTCCTCTGGGCTTGATCTCAAGACCCTGAGATCATGATCTGAGCCAAAAATCAAGGGTCCATCAGACACCCAGCCACCCCTCCCGCTTGTGAATTATTACAGTGGGGAAATTTATCAGCGAAAACATCATTTAAAAATTTTGACAGCCGCAGTACACGGTCATTTGCGGCTCTCAGCTGATGTTCAAACATCTGCAGTCCATGCGAGCTTTCACTTTCAGCTGCTGGAGGTCTTTGAGTTCCTGTTCCCATGGAAATGAGGAGGGCTGGACCCGCAGAAGGGAAGTGAGGGTTGAAATGCACATTTCCCCATACCTTATTTTTCTGGCCTCCTCACAGTTGCCATGGAAATGGGAACATAAATGTCCCTCCACCCCTGGCTTTGGGCTTCGGGCTTTGGAGAGCAGTCATTCATGTGTAAGCAGCAGTAGAGGGACCCAAAACAGGCATACAAAAAAAGCTAATATCAGGGTCTTTCCTTTACCTGTGTGTGGCCAAGCCTGATTTCAGATTGTTCTCATTTGATCTGCTCTGAGCATTCAAAATGATTCAGTTATTTTTTAGAAAGTTGGTTTGATATTACCGTTTTTCCAAAATGAGACCTCTCTTAGGATTGTCGGATACATATCTATTCTCCACGTGTTAAACATTCACTGTGAGTGATGTTTTTACTTTTTTCTTATGTCTTCCCCCCCACCCCTGCCCAGAATTAAAGAAATGAATTTCAGTTCAGGGAAGAGCACCCAGCCGCAGAGCGTAAGATATCTCCCAGATAGCCTCATTCTTATGCGCCATTTCAGAAATTGCCCCACAGAGCAGAGGTAATTATTGGCTCTGTCAAACATATCAAGGAAAACTGCCATTTTTAATTGGTTATCACAATCTTCTCATTTAGGTAACAAAAATATCCCATGTTAAGTGGCTTTCTGTGTCTTCCCACTTATCAGCTCTGTGTCACCACACACCTCCTGTAATACCCATACTCAAAGAAATATATGGGCCTAAGTCTTCATCTGCCTTTCTTGTTCTGATATTTTAAGTAATTAATAAACCACTCGAACCACCAGCCATGAAGACTGTGCTTAAGTGAATGGCTTTAGGCATTAGGCATCAGCGACGTCTTCAGCTTTGTGTTAGGTTGAAGCAGGTAGGTACCAAGTTTAAATAAGGGTTTTACTTTTGGTTCTGGTTTTTTTTGCCTTCAGGTGTCCTAATCAGGAAAATTCATACCACAGGAAAAGCTCCTTACAGCTCTACGTGATGATTAAATGAGTGGGGTAGACAAATTCTAAAGAAGTTTAGGGAGGGGAGGGATCATTGGGCCTAACTGAAATGACAGGGCAGACTTGCTGGAGAGACTTCTCTGCTGCTTCTCACGGGCCTCCCTGTCCATTTCTGTCACCTTCTTCACAAAGGCCTTTTCTCCGGAACTGTTTTTTAAAACTTCCTAAATATTCTTTCAGTTGTCACCTTCCTCCTCTTCTTCACCCTCCCTCCTACTTGAGCATAGATGCACCATTTCCAGATGAACGTTCTTACCAGCAGTTTCCGATCCTTCTGTCCCCTTCCCCACCTCAGTGACTTCTTACCATTACTGGAACAAGACTTTTCCAAGATAGCTCTAACGTCAGATATTCTGTTTCCTAAGCCCTATAAGCCACCAACACAATCAAAAACATTTTTAGCATTTTAGGTTCTTTCGTCTTCCAAATTGCTTCTCACATCCAGAATGGACCCGAACATCTGTGAGGACCATTTTTATTTCAGAAAATATGGTCACTGAACTAGCAACTACCAGAATAGGTTCCTGCTTTCATCAGCTGGTGGTGACCTAGATTTGATGAACAGGCTCTGGTGCCTTCCTTCCAGCCTGTTCTGCAGACCCGAACACCAGGGTCTCCCGCTCCCCCCACCCCCCCGGCGGACACAGCTGCTTAGCACAGTAGCAGGCCCACGCTCTGTAGCTCCATGCCTTTGCCTACAGCACTTTCCTTCTGCTTTCCTTTGTGGAATGAGGAAGGAAATAAGCAATAATGAGCTGTTTTTCTCTGTATCTTGCTCCTCTCTGTACCTGTTACAGTCCTATCTACTGTTTGTTATATACTCTCTGTAATTTACATTAAAATACTCCAGTCTACACAGAGTGATAAAACGTGTTAAAAAAAATACTAGAACAAATAAAAAAATCTCAAAAGGGGGGGTGCGCCTGGGTGGCTCAGTGAGTTAAGCGTCTGACTTCTGCTCAGGTTGTGATCCTGGGGTCCTGTGATCAAGTTCTGCGTCTGGCTGCCTGCTCCTCAGGGAGCCTGCTTCTCCCTCTGCCTCTGCCTCTCTTTCTCTCTCATGAATAAGTAAAATCTTTAAAAAAAAATTAAAGTACTCCAACGGTGTGATAAAATGTGTGTTAGTTTTAGTCTGCACTTTGGACTTGATTAATATTTGAGGCACCCTGATATGGGAATACAGTCTAGGGTTAGTTGGTCGGCATTGGAAAAACCCCTAATCAGGAGATAACTACTGTAAATTTATCCTATTTATATTTAAATCTACACCAGAGGGTTTTCTAATTAGCATAAAGGATGTCAAATAATTTTAAATTGGATTGGCTAGAAATACTATATAGGCCCCTCTAGCCTTACATGGATCACATGGAAGATTCTGGCAAGCCAGGCCATCTAACACCTGCAGAATGGCACCCCGCGCAGAGCACTCTGGGCTTGCTCACCACCTACAAACGCTGCTTCCTGCCTGGTGGGAAGAGTGAGGAGGAAACCTGTGGCCTTGCCTTATGTCCTATTCTTGGAGGCCACTGATACCCCCCCCCCCGCAAAAAAAAAAAAAAAAAAAAGAGGGGGGGGGGGAAGGAAAAAGAAGAAAGATCCTGAATGGTCAATAGCAAAATCTCCCCCGGGGACAATGCTTACAGGCTAGCGCCTCCGTAGAGTCTGTCCTAAATTTCCTGATGAGTTTGTGAAGACATTCTCCTCTAAACCATAATAGCATGAGGCTTCTGTTACCATGATGGCATTAATCGCATTTTAAAGTTTATTGTGAATTTCTTGATGAGAGGGTTGTCTCCTAGCTGCTTGTATCCCGGAGAGCATTTGGCACCGTGTCTTGCACAAAGTAGATGTTTGTGGAATGAATGAGCACATGCATGCACTTCTCACTTCTGTTAAGGAACAGATCCAGCATTGGGTCATGGGAACACGGAGAGCCAATATGTGGGTTCCAGAGTTCCGTTCCTTAGGCGTTCACAGTTCTCGGGGAGTCGGTAGGGGCTGTCGGTAACCACACCGGCTCTAGCTGGTTCCAGAAAGTCCTGCCCAAATGCACTTCTCATTTCCGTACCTGACAATTCTGACTCTAGATATAAAGATGGAACAATCTTTAGGAAAATTACTTTTCTTATGTAGCTCTTAGCCAATCTGAGGCATATATGATAGATGGCTGAGCAGATTAAAAGGTTAAAGTGACAGCAGACGACCAGGGAGAAAAAAAATTAAAAGGGCATAAGTATAGCATATAGATGTTTAAAAACAAAGCAAAATGAAACAGTGCTAGTCCAATGGTAATATAGTAGTCCACAGCAAGGGCTTTGGACCTTGGCTGCCCGGATTGGAATGAATCCCCACCTTGCTAGCTGTGTGACCTTGGGCAAGTAAGTTATTTAACTTCTCTGGGTCTCTGTTTTCTTCTCCTTAAAGTGAGGATAATAATAGCACCTACCATGGGGCTCCTGGGTGGCCCAGGTCGGGCTCTTTTGCCTGGCTCAGGTCAAGATCTCGGGGTTACAGGATCAGCCCCACCTCAGGCCCAGCGCTCAGCAGGGAGTCTGCTTCCCCTCCCTCCCGCCCCCCCCTTTGTGTGCATGTGCCCACTCTCTCTCAAATAAATAAATCTCTAAAAAATAATAATAGCACCGACCTCGTTATGTGAGGCTAAAATAAATTAATACACCTAAAGCATAGAGCATTTGGTGCCCGGCATACAGGAAGTGCTGGGTATGTTTGCGATTTCTACAGCAATAGGGGCAAATGATGGCTCTAAAGGCAGAAGAAGGCTAATTGCAGTCTGTTTACCTCAAGTGAATAATCTTCACACCTTGAATCTCCCACAAATTGGTGCTTATACTCTCATGTGAAGCTCATTGCATTCTGCCCTAAATTACAGAATTATTTGTAAGCTCCTTAAAAGCAAAGACTGTCGTCTTTGTGTTCCCCTTAGCACACAGAGGAGTGCTTCCGTACCAGCCTGGCTTGTACAGGAGCTCTTTCGGAGCTGTTTGGGGAACTGTAAAGGAGAGCGGGTTGGGCCCTGGAGACCCCGTTCCTTGGGTTTGTGCCTGTGTGCCTCCCGTGTGTCTTCAGCCCCAGCTAGCCTTTCCTCTCCCGGCGGCGCTTCGGCTGGCCTGGGTCCCTCAGGTTGGCCCTCTCTCCCAGCGCCAGCTTCGTCTGCCTGCGGCGCTCCAGTCGCACAGAGACCCCTACACTTGCTTGAACGCTCAACCGTCTCGAAATTATCACTTTTTAAAGGGGTCTCAATTTCCGTTTTGTGCTTGTCCTGCAAATTACGGAGCCAGAGTCTGGCTCTTTCCCATCCTGTGCTCCTTGTTCCCCCTCTGCCGGGAGCACTCCTTCTCCCCACTCTTCACTGGCTAACTTAGTCCGCAGGTTGTCACCCCTGCGAGGTGCAGGCAGAATCAGAGCCCCGTGGGCTGTCACCCCTCCACCTCTCCGTTTCCCTCCAGCGCTGACCTTACTGTGTAGGGGCAGTAATCGTGGGGTCATTTCCTAAGCCTCTCTCCCCACCAGACTGTGCATGTGTTCCTGGACAGCTATGCCTGCTACCTAGGAGGTAGGCAATAAGTATGTGTTGAATGAGTGAATGGACGATTTTTAAAAATGCAAAGTAGGGATGAGTTTCCTTCCTGTGTTAAAAAGTGATGTATACAGACGGCAAAGCAGCCATCATGCAGGATGATCTGCTTATGCAGACCAGCCCGTTGTCCTTCCTGCCTTTAAGGGCAGATGAATACAGGAAAAGCTCCCGTTCCTCTCTCTTTCCCACTGTTTTGTCGTCCTCAGTCTGCTCTGGTACAAGTTGAGTCTTTCTAAAGCCAGAATTATTCAGATCGTCTCAGAGTATTCGTCTCGAATTAAATGTCTTACAGCTACACGTCTACAGCCTTCCGCCTACTATGGCAACTCTTAGCAAGAGATACGTATTTCCTTCTGTTCTAATTGCCAACGACAAGTGACACAGAAGTACTGTTTCAGATTTCTTCACATCCCGTGCTGCAAAGCTCAGCATTATTGTAACGGACATAGCATTTCACGATAATGAAGAACAGTGTCCTACTTGGTTCCCCTGCCATTCCTTCTCTCCCGTATCATTGTTGAGCTTTCAGTAAGCGTCATCAGCTCGTTCTGAATGCAGAGCTCTGTCAGCTTTCTGCGGCCCAGTTTTGGGACGACATCTGGTTAATCTACTCCTGGAATCAGACCAACCCCATTCAACATGGAACCGGATTTAGGGCATTACATACATCTCACAGTCTCAATTTCTAGCACTTGGTAGTCATCCTGCTATTTTCTAAGCACTCTAATAAAAATTTTAAGTGATAAATCTCTAACCAAAAACTTAGAAGTGGAATTTTACTTGAGATATTTCAGTGGAGGTCAAGCCTCTCCCCCCAAAATCAAAGAAATAAGAACCATCCATTATGATTTACCAACTTAAGATATTATTGCTTCTTAATTTTTACAAAGAGAAAAATAACAGAATTTTCAAAATGCAATCTGAAGTTGAGAGTATAATGGGCGCCTGGGTGGCTCAGTTAGTTAAGCATCTGCCTTTAGCTGGGGTCATGATCCCAGGGCCATGGGATCGAGCCCCACGTTGGACTCCCTGCTCCGCGGGGAGCCTGCTTCTTCCTCTTCCACTCTCCTTGCTTGTGTTCCCTCTCTCGCTGCCTGTCTGTCTCTCTGTCAAATAGATAAATAAAACCTAAAAAAAAAAAAAAAAGAAAAAAAGGCAGTGGGGACAGAAAGAAAGAAAGAAATCCAGGAAATCATACACAAAGAAGAAAGACTTTGTCAGTGAAACTATAGGCCTCAAAAAATGTTCCCTCCAAGTGCTGCCTGATTCCAATACCTTAAGGTAATTTGCTTTACGTTGTAAATTTCCGGAGTGGTTTATGCCTCAGTACTTTCCTTCAGACGGCTGGGAGAGGAGGAAAATACGGGATTTCAATCTGCCCCCGCTTGAAACTTTATGAAATTCTATACAGGCTTCTCCCAGAGTTCGATTCCTGGTTCAACCACCCCAGGGTCTGTTTGACCTTCTCTTTTTTCTGACATTCCCAGAAAATTCAGGGTGAAGGTGTTGATACTTTCCTGAGCTCCTCCTTGATGTGAGGTAATATGGCAGATACCTTGGGTCATTATCTCCTAGTCGCGTGTTAAAACAGCATCTCCACCATCCTGCAGCCGATTAGCTCGATAAGCTCAGTTCCCTGCAATCAGCTACTGATGAGAAGGGCCCTGGGTTTGAGAGCTGCGTGTGCTGGGCGAGTGATAGGCAGCGTAGAGGTAGGCATGGAACATATTGCAAGTAAGGCTTGACCTTGGGGTCAGAAGGCCTGTTGGGTCAGTTGTTATTATGGTCCCTTTTCATGTTACTTAGTCTTCCTCAGTATATTTATTCTGTAGCGTGAGTACAGTAGACCCAGCTCAATTTTGTGAGGCTTACGTAGTACAGAGTACTTAAGTGCTTAGCCCAGTGCCACGGCACGCATTATGTGCTCAGTAAAAGGAGGTGGTCACAGGAGTTGTGATTTGTATTACCCCCATTTTTAAAAAATATGTGAAGCTCTGAATAACAGGTTTAAGTGATTTCTTCCTAAGATTACGTAGGTAGTATTTGACAGGGAAGGATTTCAAATGCAAGCCTATTTAACCCTAAACTACCCTACATATAATATTGAAGAGAAACTCTATTGCTTAGATAATTATTCTTGAAGCATATGATTTTTCCTTATCTATCTATCTATCTATCTATCTATCTATCTAAAGTGCTATCTCTCTCTCTCTCTCTTTCTGTCTGTTTAAAGTGGGCTCCATACCCAGCCTCACAACCCTGAGATCAAACCCTGAACTGAGATCAAGGGTCGGACTTAACCAGCTGAGCTACCCAGGCACCCCATTTTTTCTCTTTTAAACTTGATTGTGTCCTTACTGCCAAACTGTTTATATAATAGATTCTTGAAATATCTTAGAACATTAAAAATAGTCCCTCCGGATCTTACAAATTTATTCTCTCCTAAAGTTTATTTATAAATTGGTTGCTTGAAACACAGAATGGATGTTCTCTGAGAAATAAGTGATTCTTTTCTCAGGCCAGTTCATTAAAAGCCTCTCTAGCTTGTCCCCCACTCCATTAGCACTTGGTGTTTTTAATTCCCTGGTTTTCAAATGGACAATACAGTATCGCAGAATTGCCTGAGTTTTATAAAATTGGAGGTGCCTGATCAGACCTTAGACCTTCCAGTTAGAATCTTGAGGTGAATATGCTGAATCCATCCCAGCAGAAACAGTAGTGTACTCAAAACCCTGAGATAGGACAGACTCTGATGCGCGAAAGCAAGTGAAAGCAGCCAGCGTGGCTACAGTAGAGACCGGTGACCCCTCAACTCTTTGGATTATGCATCCCTGTCAGTAAAAGTAATTGAAGTACATACTTCCCAACATATGTATATTCATTTTTAAATAAATTAATGTATACTTTAAGAAAATAGGCACAAAAATAGCATTTTAAAAGACGAGGTTAAAAAATATAAGTAAGTAAATAAAACGATGAGGTTAAAAAATAGAACTAGAGGGGCTCCTGGGTGGCTCAGTCGGTTAAGCTGCTGGCTGTTGATTTTGGCTCAGGTCATGATTTCAGCATCCTGGGATGGAGCACTGCATTGGGCTCTGTGCTCAGCAGGGTGTCTGCGTCTCTCCCTCTACCCCCCACCCCCACCCCATGCTTGCATGCACGGTGCACTCTTTTTCTCTCAAATCTTTTTTTTAAAAAAATAGAACTAAAAATTCTAATAATTGCCTTTTGCATCTGTTTGGATCCTTTCATGTACTTCCTGGGATGGGCGAACCCCACTTTTGCAAAATATGGACGTAGAGAGTGAAGGGGGAAAAGTAGACAGAGACCAGATCCTATAGGACCAGCAGAGTTATGTCAGGTATTCCTTTCTTTATCCTAAATGCAACAGGAAGCAATTGAAAAATTTAGGAAGAGGAAAGATAACAGATTTGCATTTTGAAAAAAAAGCTGCCCCTATGGAAAAAAGTTTTGGAGTAGGTCAAGGACAGATACAGAGAGACCAGTTTGGAGCTCACTGCAGTGATGAGAGGGGATTGTGGCTTCAACTTGGGCAGCGTTGACGAGGACCAAAAGAAGACAAGTTAGGAGACATTTGGAAGCATGTTCTGTAGAATCTAGTGATTGATTTCATGATCCTCAGTGGGGGTAGGGGTCACAGGTGACTTCTGGGTTTCTGGCTTGAGCATCTGGATGGAAGATGAACAGTGGGAGGACTGGTTGGGGTGAGAAGTGGGTGATGTGTCCAGGTTTAAAATGTCTCCCATGTGAAATCCCTAAAAGATGTTAGCAGGTGGATAGGTAAGTTGAGCTCAGTAGCAGTCCTGGGCTGGAAACAGTAAAAAGGAGTTGGCAACATTTGGGTAGTAAGGAAATTACTCCACCTCCAAATATCATTTACTGATAGAAAAGCTCAAGCAGAATACCAAGGAGTTCCATTAAAAAAAAAAAAAAAGTATACGAGATTAGATTCATAGGACTGGAGATGAGAAATTAGAAATGAGCAGTTAAGCAGTTTCTATAAAATGCCACAGTTTCTTAAATTTGCTACAGCGTCGAGACCAGACAGCTCATATTAGAATGTGGTAAAGAAAGTAGAAACTGCTATTTCAGAAGCTTTCATAGATACTTTGATGAGCATACATTGAGGAGTGAGCCACGAATGTTGGAAAGTGACTCACATCATACAATTTTTCATTAATGAGCCCAGGAATCTGTCACAGGTGTGTGCACCATTAGGCTTGAGTAACTGGAAGGCTGAACGTGCCGGATGAGATGAGGCGAGTGCAGCACTGCGGACTATCGTGTGAATGCAGGGAGACAGTGCCTAGTAATTTGATGTCTGTAAGCCTCAGGAGTTCTGTTAGTGTGACAAGAGATAAGTACTTTTCCTTGTCCCCGCTCCCTTAAGCCATTATATTCCTTCCTAGAATACAACTTGGGGGAGGGGGAGAATGGGCGACATGGGTAAAGGAGGTCACAAGGTACAAACTCCCAGTTATAAAATAAATAAGTCCTCAGGGAAATAATGTACAGTATGGTAACTGTAGTTAATAATGCCGCATTGCACATTTGAAACTTGCTAAGAGAGTAGGTCCTACAAGTTGTCATCACATAAAAATAGTTTTTGTAACCATATAGGAGACAGATGTTAACCAGACTTAATTGAGGAGATCATCATATTATTTAATATATACAAATACTGAATCATTATATCATACATGTGAAACTAATGTTATATGTCAGCTATACCTCAACAAAAAAGAATACAATTAATAATCGTTTATAGGTTCTTGTGGTCTCTGAAGGTTTCCCCCCCTAATCTCATGGGGTAAAGTATCACTGACTATGTTCCCCCTCCTCCTAGCGCTAAAAGCTCAAAGAGACTCGAAGTAGCTGCTTTTGCTGAGCGCTGTGAAGGGGATTAAGTAAAGCCGAAGAGGACATGGCCCCTCTTCTCCTGACTCCTTCCCATCCCTTTCTTCCCAACAGTTGAGGCCACTGCAAACTGGCTGTCAGAGCTTTGGTCACCACTGACCTAATTTCTGTCCAGATCTTGCCACGTCCTCGCGGAACTGACTCTAACTTGGAAACTCAGCCCCCTACGATTCCAAATCACCAAGAAATGTGGTGCCGTAGTTATCTATGTTTTCCTCTAATGATTACTATAGTAAAATGGGATCATTTATACTCTTCCTAAGAAATTATCTGAAGTGAGCAAGAGCAAAACATAATTTCTAGTACCTTTGGCTTATTAATTTTTTAGGCACTCAGACTCCTGACCATCAGGAAAATATTAAACAGATCTTGGCAGCCTTTTTTTTTTTTTAATAGTGAGCTACTTTGCCAGCGTTTGCATCCATTGGTAAATATTTTTGTATCTTTTATTTTTGAAATAGCGAAGCAGATTCATCAAGTTTTGAATAATAGCTCTGACACGTGACTAGCCCTTTGTTAGAATTTTTGCACAGGGGAAATGCGATTTTGTGATTGGGCTTACATAAACCTGTCATAATGAGAATCCTCCTCAGTGAGGTGCCCTTCCCAGCCCCCCAACAAATTTCTTCTTGTACCTCTTACAAAAATGGGTACCGAGATGCCTTTTCCTGCGCTTATGGAACTGTGGTCATCAGACACATACTTGGCCCCACATCTAGATGTCTTGAGGAGCTTTCCCTTCGTTGGTCCCGGGCAGTAGAGCAAAGTGGTCCAAGAGGACAGAGGTTGGAGGTGGATGGCGGCCTAGATCCCATTTCTGCCTCTCTGTTTACCTGCTGTGTGATCTCAAGAAAGTTCCCTCTCTTGGTTCTCTTATTTGTAAAATCCAAATAATATCTCACCAAGTTGTTGAGAGGCTTAAGTATGTAATTTTCTAAATTACAGCCCTAACACCGTTAGGGAATTCTTTGACATGCAGGCACTTTGCGTTTGTCTTTGTGCCAATTATTGCTGATCAAAAACAGAACAGAAGGATGCAGACGTCAGAGTCTGTGAGTGCAATGCTGATGACCTCCCGAGCCAGGCGGAGCCTCCCTTCGTCTTTATGGACAGCACAAGGCAGAGGTTTTCTGCACACCCCCGCTTTTCTCGAGTGTCCACCCTTCCTGTCTCCCATCCTCTGGTGCCCTCCCCTCCCTCTTGGGAAAATTGTGTGGGCTCCTTATTGTGCCAATGACTGGAGAGCAACTATCAGCATTTAATAGGCCAAGGATGTTAGGGGCTCAGAAATGGGAAGTGGAGTCTAATGCAGCCCAAATCATTCCACCCCAAATGCCAATAGTACTCCTACCTTGAGAAACGCTAGTAGCTCCTAGATCCTTTTCTCTAGTTAAATTCGGAATTCCCCTTTTACAAAATTGATGCACTGTTGCATAGGATCAGCATATGCCCCGAATCATACGTCACAGAGTATAGGCCGGGTTGAAAATTCTCCACACATATATTCAGCTATGCTGTGTCATTTCCCTCTTTTCTGTGCGTAAGTTTCCCTTAGGCTCATATAATGGGTCACTTCGGAGTTTATTATTCCATTAGTTACAATCCAGAGTTTAAGATCTGTGCTGTTTTAAAAGGCTTCTAAACTCCTTAATGTATGAAGATCACATCTGATAATCAGGAAACCTAACCAAATCATGTATGTAAGAGAAGAAGTATGTTTTATTAAAAATAACTAATGCACATGAAATTCAAGGATTAATAAGGAGAACTCAGTGTAATAAAAGTAAAAAAGAGGCAGTAACCCAACTAGGTATCATTAGTGAGATAAAGATTCTTAAGGCATGTTCACCAAAAAGTAATTGATATACAACAAAAAAAACTATGTATATACACACATATTTTCATCCTATCAGAGTCATATATAAAAATAAATACATGCTTTAGATGAAAAGAGGGAGAGCGTGGGAAAAGAAAGTTGAGCATACTCTCCTTTGGTCTTCCTCTCCCACATCTCCAGCCGAGGCCAGCGTGATGGCATGATGGCATGATGAACTTTGAGAGAAAGAATGGAGCAAATTAGCAACTACCATGCTTTCTCCTCCCCTGTTACCCAGGGTCACCGTGGAGCACCCTCCCACCACTCCCTGAACACCCCCTCACTGCCCCCTTTCCCTGTAGTTCATAAAGCTCTGATCTGTGTATTTCCTGGTAACAGCTGGACAGGCCCCACTTTCATCAGTACAGGGCAGGTGACTGCATTGGTGACCAGGACAGGAGTTCACAGAGCCTCCCTGGTGGTTTCATATTATAGCCCAGGGAGATGACCGTCAGGGGAATGGATGGAAAAGCCCCCTTGCTTTAGTGCATGTCCTTCAAACTGCTCATGGAGTCATCTTAGAAGGTCTGAACAGGCATTTCAGAAATGGAGTATGATGAAATGTACTAGAAAATATTAGGGGACATTGTACAGATCCTTAGCAAATACCGAGTACAGTTTAAGAAATGCCACGACTAGTTGTCATTAGTGGTAAGAGGGCGAAGGCAGGAAAGGCCTGAATGAATCCACACATGGGCTGGGATGGAGTTGTTTTGACCTTCTGCTTACTGCTATTCTGCTATTGGTAACACGAGCTGACAGGATGCAGGTTATTTTATATCGACATAATTTGCGATTGGTTGTAAAATGAAGGGGGCAGGAAGTTTTTATCTTGCTTTCGGCAAAACTGTTAAGACTTTCAACTGAGTTTTGTTTGTAAACATTTGGTAGTTTAATTGATAGTTGTTATGATTTATAATATGTTACTGGATTTGTTTCCTGTTGTTACCACAACAAATAACTGCAAATTTAAAGGCTTTAAAGAGCTTTATACATTTATTATTTTACAGTTCTGTAGGTTAGAAGTCTGACCAGTTTCATTAGGGCTAAAATCAAGTTGTCACCGGGGCTGCATTCCTTTCCGAAGGCTCTCCTTGCCTTTTCCAGCTTCTAGAGGCTGCCCACATCAGCGACATTGAATTTCTCTGGCTTTTCTGCAATAGTCACATCTCTGATTAAGTCTGGAAAAGTTTTTTTTTTTTTTTAAGATTTTTATTTATTTATTTAAGGGAGAGAGAGAACAAGCTGGGGGGAGGGGCAGAGGATGAGGGAGAAGCAGACTCCTCGATGATCAGAGCCCCTACGTGCGTGGGGCTCAGTCCCAGGACCCCGAGATCATGACCTGAGCCAAAGGCAGACACTTAACCGACTGAGCCACCCAGGTGCCCCCAAAGTTCTCCTCTTTTAATGACATGTAGGATTTCATTGGGCCCACCCAGAAAGTCCAAGATCATTTCCCCATCTCAAGGTCCTTAATCTCAAGCACATTTACAGAATCCATTTTGCCACAGAAGGAAGCATATTCGTAGCTTCTGGGCATTAGGATGCAGACAGCTTTGGGGGGGGGGGACATTTTTTTGTCTGCCATAGTTGTCTATATTGACTCTTGCTTCCAAAATATTTTTCTTGTAAAATAAATTTGTGTAAGAAAATCAGTTGATTTAAGGAAAAATCATAGAAAAATGTACTTGGATGTGGCAAAAGTAATGAAAATGGCATTCGCATGACTAAAGAAATATTGGGAAATATACTTCTCCTGACAGCCCAGTACCAGAAGGGGGGATAGGCCAGACAGACAGTGGACCCACCAGTATTCCAGATACTCCACATGACTGTGCCACAGCCGGCTGGCTCGGCCCAGTGTTCTCAGCCACATGGGTTCACTTTCCTCATCCTGAAGACGAGGATCAACCAGACAGACGGTCTCCAAAGGTCCTTCCAGCTCCAACTTACTAATTCTACATAAATGGTTATGTTATGTATTTAAATGTCAGGGTTAAGCATATTGTGAAATAATCTAAATACTGTGAAATATTCAAAACATTAAAACACTGCTTCTATTTTAAATGCTTACTTCCCCAAATGTAGTTGTCAAGTCCAAAACATCAAGTCTTGGCTGATTATTTAAATGATTGCTATCGTACTTACCGGGGATTGTCATGCCAGTTTTTCTCTTTTGGGGTTTTTTAAATAAATACCATTTTGAGCTGGTGAATGCTCATTATCAGTTGTACTTATCAAAAAGTTGTGGATTCTTTGAGTACATTTCCTGAATTTAGTCCAGTAGGGGGTACCGGGCAGGCAGAGGATGGACAGTGGATGGGAGAAGCCCCCCCAGTTAAGTGGACATTGGAAGGATCAGTGATTCTTCAAGTGCATACTTACGTTAAAATTATTTAACTTAAGGGGAGAGATACCTGTACTACTCTTGAGATGATAATTGGGTCAATTCTAGTAATTCTTAATGACTTTCTGTTCTTTTAATTAAAACTATGTACTCAAGAGGTATTTTATTCCTTTCTCTGCTAAGAAAAATTTCAAGCTCAATATTACATTCCCTAAAATAAAATCAATTTTGTCCTGAAATACAGCTTTGGAAACTGTGACAGCCTATGGTCTTTGATTATCTCATAAATAACAGTTTCATATCAGCTCACCTTCCTCCTCCCCGCCGCCCCCCCCACATTGTGCCAATCACAGGTGGATGCTCAGTACCAGCCCGCAGCACAAGATAAATAAGCTTGGAAGGTTTCCTAGCAACATATTGTTCTGGGAACCTGCTCTGTTTCCCTGAACAAGATGAAGCCAAACATCCTAGAATCTCAGCCAGATGGGGGAGGATTAGCTTATTAGGGTGTTTAACGCATTTTTTAAAAAATTTCACATTGAAATGAACCTCTTAACGTAAGTAGCACGATTGACTTTTAAAAGGACACTTTTTTACAAGAGAAAAACATTCTGTAACACCTTGAGTTTTAAAAATAGGGCTTTAGAAGAAATTCTCTAGGACTAAGCTTGCAGTGTGTAATTCAGTCATTGGCGAATGGGTCCATTTTAGGACCAGTAGACAGTACGTCCCCACAGGACTGACGTTCAGCCCAGGGTACCCCTTGGTACCCGTGTTCAGTTGCAGAGACGCTGACGTACTTTCGATCTTGTGGGTAGATGGCTGCAGGAGACGGCATCCTCCACACAGGACTCACTCCTCCCTGTGATCCTGCTCCTAGGGATGCCTTGGAAACACCTGTCCCTGCTTAGAACTCTGACATTTGTTCCCTTTGTCCTCGGCTCCAGGCTACTTCATTCAGTGCCAGGGACTCACTGCCACTTCAGCTTGAGAGTGTTTTTGGAGTGTGTGATTAGTACATATGGAGAAAAGACAGCTAGAGGAAATCAAGGCCCCCTATTTTTTTTTTTAAGATTTTATTTATTTATTTGACAGAGAGACAGCCAGCAAGAGAGGGAACGCAAGCACGGGGAGTGGGAGAGGAAGAAGCAGGCTCCCAGCAGAGAAGCCTGATGCAGGGGCTCGATCCCAGAACACTGGGATCACACCCTGAGCCGAAGGCAGACGCTTAACAACTGAGCTACCCAGGCGCCCCGAGGCCCCCTATTAAAGTCAAGAAGAAATAATGTTGTTGCTGCTGTTTGTTGGCACTTGACCACGTGTGTTTTCCTGGTCTGTCTTGATGATCTTGAGGTCAAAGCGTGGGCAGGGGCCTCCCTGTCTTCTGCACTCTGGGTCTTCACAGGGTGTTGTTGAAGGCCTCTGGGGACAAAGTGATGAAAAATGAGCTTCTCATGACCCTATTCAGCGGTGGTTTTGCAATTTAGTTACACCCTAAAAACTNTTTTTTTTTTTTTTAAGATTTTTATTTATTTATTTAAGGGAGAGAGAGAACAAGCTGGGGGGAGGGGCAGAGGATGAGGGAGAAGCAGACTCCTCGATGATCAGAGCCCCTACGTGCGTGGGGCTCAGTCCCAGGACCCCGAGATCATGACCTGAGCCAAAGGCAGACACTTAACCGACTGAGCCACCCAGGTGCCCCCAAAGTTCTCCTCTTTTAATGACATGTAGGATTTCATTGGGCCCACCCAGAAAGTCCAAGATCATTTCCCCATCTCAAGGTCCTTAATCTCAAGCACATTTACAGAATCCATTTTGCCACAGAAGGAAGCATATTCGTAGCTTCTGGGCATTAGGATGCAGACAGCTTTGGGGGGGGGGGACATTTTTTTGTCTGCCATAGTTGTCTATATTGACTCTTGCTTCCAAAATATTTTTCTTGTAAAATAAATTTGTGTAAGAAAATCAGTTGATTTAAGGAAAAATCATAGAAAAATGTACTTGGATGTGGCAAAAGTAATGAAAATGGCATTCGCATGACTAAAGAAATATTGGGAAATATACTTCTCCTGACAGCCCAGTACCAGAAGGGGGGATAGGCCAGACAGACAGTGGACCCACCAGTATTCCAGATACTCCACATGACTGTGCCACAGCCGGCTGGCTCGGCCCAGTGTTCTCAGCCACATGGGTTCACTTTCCTCATCCTGAAGACGAGGATCAACCAGACAGACGGTCTCCAAAGGTCCTTCCAGCTCCAACTTACTAATTCTACATAAATGGTTATGTTATGTATTTAAATGTCAGGGTTAAGCATATTGTGAAATAATCTAAATACTGTGAAATATTCAAAACATTAAAACACTGCTTCTATTTTAAATGCTTACTTCCCCAAATGTAGTTGTCAAGTCCAAAACATCAAGTCTTGGCTGATTATTTAAATGATTGCTATCGTACTTACCGGGGATTGTCATGCCAGTTTTTCTCTTTTGGGGTTTTTTAAATAAATACCATTTTGAGCTGGTGAATGCTCATTATCAGTTGTACTTATCAAAAAGTTGTGGATTCTTTGAGTACATTTCCTGAATTTAGTCCAGTAGGGGGTACCGGGCAGGCAGAGGATGGACAGTGGATGGGAGAAGCCCCCCCAGTTAAGTGGACATTGGAAGGATCAGTGATTCTTCAAGTGCATACTTACGTTAAAATTATTTAACTTAAGGGGAGAGATACCTGTACTACTCTTGAGATGATAATTGGGTCAATTCTAGTAATTCTTAATGACTTTCTGTTCTTTTAATTAAAACTATGTACTCAAGAGGTATTTTATTCCTTTCTCTGCTAAGAAAAATTTCAAGCTCAATATTACATTCCCTAAAATAAAATCAATTTTGTCCTGAAATACAGCTTTGGAAACTGTGACAGCCTATGGTCTTTGATTATCTCATAAATAACAGTTTCATATCAGCTCACCTTCCTCCTCCCCGCCGCCCCCCCCACATTGTGCCAATCACAGGTGGATGCTCAGTACCAGCCCGCAGCACAAGATAAATAAGCTTGGAAGGTTTCCTAGCAACATATTGTTCTGGGAACCTGCTCTGTTTCCCTGAACAAGATGAAGCCAAACATCCTAGAATCTCAGCCAGATGGGGGAGGATTAGCTTATTAGGGTGTTTAACGCATTTTTTAAAAAATTTCACATTGAAATGAACCTCTTAACGTAAGTAGCACGATTGACTTTTAAAAGGACACTTTTTTACAAGAGAAAAACATTCTGTAACACCTTGAGTTTTAAAAATAGGGCTTTAGAAGAAATTCTCTAGGACTAAGCTTGCAGTGTGTAATTCAGTCATTGGTGAATGGGTCCATTTTAGGACCAGTAGACAGTACGTCCCCACAGGACTGACATTCAGCCCAGGGTACCCCTTGGTACCCGTGTTCAGTTGCAGAGACGCTGATGTACTTTCGATCTTGTGGGTAGATGGCTGCAGGAGACGGCATCCTCCACACAGGACTCACTCCTCCCCGTGATCCTGCTCCTAGGGATGCCTTGGAAACACCTGTCCCTGCTTAGAACTCTGACATTTGTTCCCTTTGTCCTCGGCTCCAGGCTACTTCATTCAGTGCCAGGGACTCACTGCCACTTCAGCTTGAGAGTGTTTTTGGAGTGTGTGATTAGTACATATGGAGAAAAGACAGCTAGAGGAAATCAAGGCCCCCTATTTTTTTTTTTTAAGATTTTATTTATTTATTTGACAGAGAGACAGCCAGCGAGAGAGGGAACACAAGCAGGGGGAGTGAGAGAGGAAGAAGCAGGCTCCCAGCAGAGAAGCCTGATGCAGGGGCTCGATCCCAGAACACTGGGATCACACCCTGAGCCGAAGGCAGACGCTTAACAACTGAGCTACCCAGGCACCCCAAGGCCCCCTATTAAAGTCAAGAAGAAATAATGTTGTTGCTGCTGTTTGTTGGCACTTGACCACGTGTGTTTTCCTGGTCTGTCTTGATGATCTTGAGGTCAAAGCGTGGGCAGGGGCCTCCCTGTCTTCTGCACTCTGGGTCTTCACAGGGTGTTGTTGAAGGCCTCTGGGGACAAAGTGATGAAAAATGAGCTTCTCATGACCCTATTCAGCGGTGGTTTTGCAATTTAGTTACACCCTAAAAACTGTCCTTACTTCTTATTTCACTGGGGAAACTCCCACATCAGCCAGATGAATATTGTCATCATGTGGTTGTGGAATGATTTCCACTGTCTCCAGTTTGGATGGAGTTTGTGAAATTCCCCAGTTGTGGTGAGAAGCAGGTCATTCCAGTCCTTGAGAATGCTTCTGGACGGAAGAACAGAGTCATTAGAATACGATGGGGCATGATACATGGCGTCCCTGCTTTTCATTTAACAAATTCTCTGGCCAGATTCTCACACACATATTACATGTTTTCTAAATCCCGTCATTTGAACTCGACAAGAAACAGTCTGCTGAGAGCCTCCTGTGGGCCAGCGACTTGGGCAGGTCTCATGACAACCATTACTAAGGAGCCTCAACACATCCTTGCCTTCAAGTCCCCAAGAATCCAGCAAAATAATACATCTGTTGTCTTTTAAAACAAATTAGATAAACTTTTCCCTCATTCCAAGTCACTTACTTTAGCACCTAAACATTCAATATTTTGATGTTGAGAGGAATTATATAATTGGGATTGTCCAAGGAAAGTCTAAAAGTAGACTTAATCTGTTACATGAAACGCCGATGATAACACAGTAATTTTATTGAATACTTTTAAAAAAAATTTCCAGGAAACAGGCAATAGTTTAAAGACTTCGCCTATGTTACAGCATTTAATTCTCCTGACAGCCATTATGAAGCAGAAATTTGTTTGCCTGCCCTTTTACAGATGAAGAAACTCAGACCAAAAGAGGTTAAATACCAGTTTGCCAAGAGGTTTCATAGTTAATAAAAGAAAAAAAAATAGTAGGCGTTTGGACCCTGGTCTGTCTAGGGCCAAATTCTGTGACTTTTATTCTGTGTTATGCTTATTTGTTTATTTTTAGAATTCCAAGATTCTGTAAGTCCTAGTCTTTTTCTTCAGAAAGCAGTAGTGTCTTTTAAAGATGACACAATTTTAATAAGAGATAGATGTTTAGATGATGTCCTCTCACCTCACACTGCACAACAATTCTGTTATTTGTGGGGAGTTTTCAGTGACAGACTTTAGAGTCTTCTTTCTCTCGGGTACAGTATATTGACTCTAAAAATATTTTTTGTTGCTCAGTTTTTACCTTTATAAAATAGTTTTCCTTTTCAACATGGTAGAAGGCTGTGAATGAATTTTACTGAAAAGTAGTTAGAATTAATAGCATTGTTCAATACATTTACAGAAGACAGTTACAACATAACCAGGTTGCAGCACAGAAATGGGCGTTTGTAAATAAAGTTTCGTTGGAACACAGCCACTCTCGTTTGTTTGTGTATCACTAATGACAGCTGTTTCTCTGCAGTGACAACAGAGGGGAGTGGCTGTGACCTAGACTGTGGGGCCCACAAAGCCTAAAATATTCTAGCGAGGCCTTGACAGAAAGTTTGCAGACCCTTGCTCTTGGATCTAGACTTTCCCCCCTACTTTGAGTTGGGTGTGCATCATTAGAATGCCAGAGACTTAATTGAGAACCATGTCAGAAAGTGTTTTCCTAAATCATGTCCTTGTCTAACATGCTTTTCTTCTAATCCCTGTAGGTACCAACCAAGAAACTGAAGAAATATGAGAAAGAATATCAGACAATGCGAGAGAGTCAGCTGCAGCAGGAAGACCCAATGGATAGATACAAGGTAGGGGAGGCGTGGGTCACCCATGAGAGCAAAGTGCCTTCTGTGCCCTAAAGGAGCAGTCGTGGCAAGTTCAGCTCCCTCTGTTCCTTCTTGATGGGCTTAGACGCTCTCTGACCATGATAAATGTCCAGGTATGTTTTCGTTTCAGGAAACTCCCGTAGCCAACCATAATATTTCTTTTCTTTCAGTTTGTATATTTGTAGGTAACTCCACCTGTTGCATTTATACTTGGAGTCTTCATAAGAAGCTGAGAGAAAGAGAGGGAAAAAGAAAGAGAGAAAGTGGCTATCGACTACTTTCAAAAATGAGAAAACAAGGAAAGTGGCAAAGGACTGTGTTAGCTGTGCACGGTCACGTCCACAAAGACTTTTAGAAGGTGAACTGTTCCAAGCCTGGCACAAGAATGTTTCAGACTTTTCTCTGTCTGTAGCAACTGTTAAAAATACAAACTCACTTAGAAGGAAAAATAAAACCCACAAAGGTTAATGGAGCACAGTAACGGTGTTTGTCGCAACATTTATTTCCACAAATCTGAGTAACAGTGACATTTCGCTACAGCGTGCAGTTTCAGAATCAAAGCTGATTTCAGTTTAATATCTTAGTTAATTGTAGTATTTTTTAAAAATTGGGCCGTTCACATCAATAGATCTCTTCCCTCGTAGTTAGCAACACTGTTCCCGTGATGCAGTGCTGGGGAAACACTGATTTCGAACTTACTTTTTCCAACTGACCTACTGTCGTCTCTCTTGAAGTTTGTTTTAATACCTCCGATTCCTACAGAGGCATAGTGGTTCCCTCCCTCTTCACGTCAGCAACACTGGGATTAGAGAGTAATTATATTTTCACACTGAGCACCACCAATGCCAAAGTATCCTTCCAGGAAAAGTCCTGGGGTCGTGTTGTTAACGAAGTCACCCGAGCGGGATGACGGCCACTTTTGTAACTGGAGTTGCCCTCACGGGGTCAGAGAAGTCACCAGGGGCAGCTGTAGTCACACTGCCTCTCGTCTCTGCTGTCGAGCTGAGCGGGGCGTGGCAGGAGTGTGTGGATTCTGTAGTCAGACCTGAGTTCAANCTGTCTTCTGCACTCTGGGTCTTCACAGGGTGTTGTTGAAGGCCTCTGGGGACAAAGTGATGAAAAATGAGCTTCTCATGACCCTATTCAGCGGTGGTTTTGCAATTTAGTTACACCCTAAAAACTGTCCTTATTTCACTGGGGAAACTCCCGCCAGATGAATATTGTCATCATGTGGTTGTGGAATGATTTCCACTGTCTCCAGTTTGGATGGAGTTTGTGAAATTCCCCAGTTGTGGTGAGAAGCAGGTCATTCCAGTCCTTGAGAATGCTTCTGGACGGAAGAACAGAGTCATTAGAATACGATGGGGCATGATACATGGCGTCCCTGCTTTTCATTTAACAAATTCTCTGGCCAGATTCTCACACACATATTACATGTTTTCTAAATCCCGTCATTTGAACTCGACAAGAAACAGTCTGCTGAGAGCCTCCTGTGGGCCAGCGACTTGGGCAGGTCTCATGACGACCGTTACTAAGGAGCCTCAACACATCCTTGCCTTCAAGTCCCCGAGAATCCAGCAAAATAATACATCTGTTGTCTTTTAAAACAAATTAGATAAACTTTTCCCTCATTCCAAGTCACTTACTTTAGCACCAAAACATTCAATATTTTGATGTTGAGAGGAATTATGTAATTGGGATTGTCCAAGGAAAGTCTAAACGTAGACTTAATCTGTTACATGAAACGCCGATGATAACACAGTAATTTTATTGAATACTTTAAAAAAAATTTCCAGGAAACAGGCAATAGTTTAAAGACTTCGCCTATGTTACAGCATTTAATTCTCCTGACAGCCATTATGAAGCAGAAATTTGTTTGCCTGCCCTTTTACAGATGAAGAAACTCAGACCAAAAGAGGTTAAATACCAGTTTGCCAAGAGGTTTCATAGTTAATAAAAGAAAAAAAAATAGTAGGCGTTTGGACCCTGGTCTGTCTAGGGCCAAATTCTGTGACTTTTATTCTGTGTTATGCTTATTTGTTTATTTTTAGAATTCCAAGATTCTGTAAGTCCTAGTCTTTTTCTTCAGAAAGCAGTAGTGTCTTTTAAAGATGACACAATTTTAATAAGAGATAGATGTTTAGATGATGTCCTCTCACCTCACACTGCACAACAATTCTGTTATTTGTGGGGAGTTTTCAGTGACAGACTTTAGAGTCTTCTTTCTCTCGGGTACAGTATATTGACTCTAAAAATATTTTTTGTTGCTCAGTTTTTACCTTTATAAAATAGTTTTCCTTTTCAACATGGTAGAAGGCTGTGAATGAATTTTACTGAAAAGTAGTTAGAATTAATAGCATTGTTCAATACATTTACAGAAGACAGTTACAACATAACCAGGTTGCAGCACAGAAATGGGCGTTTGTAAATAAAGTTTCGTTGGAACACAGCCACTCTCGTTTGTTTGTGTATCACTAATGACAGCTGTTTCTCTGCAGTGACAACAGAGGGGAGTGGCTGTGACCTAGACTGTGGGGCCCACAAAGCCTAAAATATTCTAGCGAGGCCTTGACAGAAAGTTTGCAGACCCTTGCTCTTGGATCTAGACTTTCCCCCCTACTTTGAGTTGGGTGTGCATCATTAGAATGCCAGAGACTTAATTGAGAACCATGTCAGAAAGTGTTTTCCTAAATCATGTCCTTGTCTAACATGCTTTTCTTCTAATCCCTGTAGGTACCAACCAAGAAACTGAAGAAATATGAGAAAGAATATCAGACAATGCGAGAGAGTCAGCTGCAGCAGGAAGACCCAATGGATAGATACAAGGTAGGGGAGGCGTGGGTCACCCATGAGAGCAAAGTGCCTTCTGTGCCCTAAAGGAGCAGTCGTGGCAAGTTCAGCTCCCTCTGTTCCTTCTTGATGGGCTTAGACGCTCTCTGACCATGATAAATGTCCAGGTATGTTTTCGTTTCAGGAAACTCCCGTAGCCAACCATAATATTTCTTTTCTTTCAGTTTGTATATTTGTAGGTAACTCCACCTGTTGCATTTATACTTGGAGTCTTCATAAGAAGCTGAGAGAAAGAGAGGGAAAAAGAAAGAGAGAAAGTGGCTATCGACTACTTTCAAAAATGAGAAAACAAGGAAAGTGGCAAAGGACTGTGTTAGCTGTGCACGGTCACGTCCACAAAGACTTTTAGAAGGTGAACTGTTCCAAGCCTGGCACAAGAATGTTTCAGACTTTTCTCTGTCTGTAGCAACTGTTAAAAATACAAACTCACTTAGAAGGAAAAATAAAACCCACAAAGGTTAATGGAGCACAGTAACGGTGTTTGTCGCAACATTTATTTCCACAAATCTGAGTAACAGTGACATTTCGCTACAGCGTGCAGTTTCAGAATCAAAGCTGATTTCAGTTTAATATCTTAGTTAATTGTAGTATTTTTTAAAAATTGGGCCGTTCACATCAATAGATCTCTTCCCTCGTAGTTAGCAACACTGTTCCCGTGATGCAGTGCTGGGGAAACACTGATTTCGAACTTACTTTTTCCAACTGACCTACTGTCGTCTCTCTTGAAGTTTGTTTTAATACCTCCGATTCCTACAGAGGCATAGTGGTTCCCTCCCTCTTCACGTCAGCAACACTGGGATTAGAGAGTAATTATATTTTCACACTGAGCACCACCAATGCCAAAGTATCCTTCCAGGAAAAGTCCTGGGGTCGTGTTGTTAACGAAGTCACCCGAGCGGGATGACGGCCACTTTTGTAACTGGAGTTGCCCTCACGGGGTCAGAGAAGTCACCAGGGGCAGCTGTAGTCACACTGCCTCTCGTCTCTGCTGTCGAGCTGAGCGGGGCGTGGCAGGAGTGTGTGGATTCTGTAGTCAGACCTGAGTTCAAATGCTGGCTTTCCAGGAAAAAAAGGAAAAAAAGCACAGGATTTGTTATCCACATTGGGAGTTTTCATAGCTCTCCCTTTGTTGGGCATCCTGGGCATAGTTATCGAGCATCTTCCTCATCCGTAAAACATGCAGGAGCTTACAGTCTCCTTGCAGGGCTTCTGTGAAGGTGAGGGATGTTGTGGGTTCAGTACCTAGCACGGAGCTGGTGTTCAGTAAATGGTTGTTATTAGCCTCATTAGGCCGACTGCCTGCCATTACCTAGGTATTATTACTAGAATAACATCCCCTCTCATGGGTCTGCTCCACCAGTCCCTCGCTTAGCTTCTTTGCATTTCTCCCAAGGATTGCTCCCCAGGGGTCTGACAGCAGCAGTGTTTCTCCCCTTGCTTACAGAACTGGCTAAAGAACTGATAAGAAGAGCCCACGTACTGCTCTGGTAGATACCTATTAACCCACAAGATGCTCACAGAATAAGGTTTGAAGCTAATTTCCACCCCCCCCAATAAAACCAATTT
Organism: Ailuropoda melanoleuca; assembly: GCF_002007445.2. Lineage (NCBI taxonomy): Eukaryota > Metazoa > Chordata > Mammalia > Carnivora > Ursidae > Ailuropoda > Ailuropoda melanoleuca. Next base: position 78,534,927 of record NC_048225.1, read on the forward strand.
TAATGTAGCTCGTGTCTCATGCTGCTTTAGAAAGGCCTTGAAGCAGTAATTTTAAAATATTCTTGAGGATCCCAAATGAAGCCCTTGTACTGCTTATATGATCATTCTAATTTTCTTAGTTGCCATCATAACAAATAAAACCTGGGAAGAGTGCTTTAAAATAGAAGAGAAGGCAACAAGAGACTAAAATTGTATGTTTAAAATCCGTCTGGAACTGAACTTGGTACGGTTTCTTAAATCCTTTTCCTATCAAAATAGATATGTATAAACAGTACAGTACATATTATTTTTTAAAGAGTACTTGTCACATGTAAGACTTGTAATGTGTGCACGTTTTACTGAGGGACCAACGTAGAATTAAACTTTGTTTTGTTTTGAAAACAGATACTCCTTTTAACTTATGCATATCAGATATGCTCTATAGCTATTTCTTTTGTATTATAATAGCTTGTCAATACATCTAACTAATATTTCCATGCCCTTTTAATAATGTCTAGATATTTATATTGTTGATGTACTTGGTAAAGTTATAGTCCTCAAATTATATTTTCAAGGTGACAGTTGACAACATCGTTTCCAGCCATCCCCAGACTTGTTCTTTCAGATATTCAATATCCAGTCTAAGAAGCTAATTTTAATGACCTTAAAGTAGGAAAGTATTCTAAGAAGTACCTCTTTGCCTCTTCTAAATTTAATCCTGTAAAGAATAAGATCTGTGTCCCTGGAATGGGCATTTTATAATTCGTAGATCTTGGACTGGGAACCTAGTTGTGCAAATTCTTAAAAATCACTAGGGAAGATCTTTGTGGGCATCAAATCAGAACTTATACCAGTTCACTAGTAAGCCCTCCTCAACCATGAAGGTCCGTACTGCTTAAAATGCCGTGTCTCCCCCCAGCTCACTAGATGGTGACGGAGTTAGGGAAGTTATGTCAATTTTTTTTAAAGGCCCAGAAATGTCATACAGTAAAATATTCTAAGAGATTTTTCAGTTTGATGCTGTTTGCCTTGGCATACAAAAAGGACTCTCGCAAGGAAGCCAGAGGTGGGATCAAAGACCCAGCAATGCAGAGGCAGCTCTCAGCTGTCGCATTCTTGCTTTCATCAATCCAAATATGTGTTCTATTTTTATGACAGATGCCAATATCTACATTTTCAAGTGATGGCACCATACTCACCTATATCTAACACTTAAATCTCAACCACAAAGAAAGAGGTGAATTACGTTGGTATAAGTTTAAATTTTAGAACCCTAAACACAAAAACATTCTGGAACTGGACAGTGGTGATGGTCGTACAACTTTGTGAATGTCCCAAAACCACTGAATTGTACATTTTAAAAAGCTGAATTTTATGGTATGTGAATTATATCTAAAAAAAAAAAAAATCCAGGCAACATGTTTCAAGAGGATTGGCATCCAGCCCACCATCTTCTTTTCATAAATCCCAAGTCACACCAGATGTGCCTGTGCAGAAGCCGTGCTTGTGGGAGGGAGACCTTCCGTCAGATTCGGAGCCAATTAATGATTGTAAATCCTACGCGTACACATATTTCTAGGGGACAGGCCAACCTAAGTGGGCGGTATGTCCATTTTCATATATAAATATAGATGCACACACATAAACATGCATAAATGTGTGTGCACACTGGGCTACCTGGTCTTGGCTTCAGTTTGCTTGAAAGTCAGCTCTGCGAAGACTTCGTACAGTCTTTGGTGTGATCTCTCTGCTGATCTTCATGCCTAGGTTCCAAGACACAGAAAGGAAACGCGATTGGAAGAAGAATATAGAACATTTATTCTAAGTCTCTTCTGTTGTCCTTCTTAAGTTTGACCTGGCTGGACTGGTGTAGTAGTTTTTATCTACTTGAGACTTTGGTTTGCAAATTAATTAATTTATTCCAAATGAACTGAAATGCAGGATAAAGACTTGTCTCTAGAAATCCGTCATGTATATTTCCATTTTCATACACGCCCCCCCAGGAGACAAACAAACATGAATATGTGCAGCTGTTTTAGTGTATTTTAAAAATCAGTAGCCAAGCCCCTAATGAGTAGTTACCAACCTCAGAAATTGTAATACTATTTTCTGTTTTAAGGAGTTGAGTTGTTTCCATTTAGGGAAAGGTAGTTTTCTAATAATATAATCTATTGACAGCACCTTTTAGAGAACTGCAGCCTTCATCTGCCTCTGGAAGATGGTATGCTTTTCTTATTTAATTAACTACTTGCACAGATGTGGGATAAGCCTTAGAAAGCACAGCGAATTAATTAATTCGGTGAGTCTTCCAAAGCATAATGAAGATGATGTTATTACCTGTTCTAGATGGGCAAATCCTAGAAAGAATCGGGAATGCTTAAACTCTCTCAAGTTTGGGACACAGATAGTATTATACATCATTTCTAATTGAAGTACCTTATCTGCATTTAGTGTAATTAGATTTAGAATGTTTAATTTCTTTCGTGAGGTTAGAAGTAGTAATTCTCTTATCAAAGTGTAATTCAAACAGGAAGAAAATAATTCCTCTAAGTTTACAAAAAGTCTGTCTTACACATACTAATTTTTGTAGGGCAGTTATCCCTGCATGTAATTAAAAATTAAGCTATTTAATTATACTTGGCAAAAACAATACAAAATATTTGAAGTAAAGCTTAATTGGACTTTTATTATTTGCCATCCTTCATAGCTAATGAAATAACTTAGACCAGTTACCACATTTTGTTTTTAACTTGTCAAGTGAAAGAAGTTTAAATTTTGCTAATCTTGCCTGGGGAAAAAAAAAAAGGCTTCTCTTTTTTTCTTACTGTGTGGTGCCTTGTGGTGCCTTTCCTTCCTCAGGAAGTCAAGAGAAGTGAATCCATCTTTGAAAAGTCTTTTTCTACCAATGATAATAAACTTACGTTNATAATAAACCTACGTTTTATTAATTTTCCTCATCACAGAGACTGACATTGGTTTTTGGAAATATTTATGTTTATGAAATAATGTGCTTCTAATGAAAATTAATAGTCAAGAGCATGCTTTCTATCTGCCTGTGATAACTTTGCGATGGACCTCACAAGGCTGCCACTCTTTTTGAGCCTCGATAATCCAGTGAGCTCACTGCTGTAAGATGGTGGAAATGACAAGCGTAACCGCTATTGAGGATTCTTGAGCAAATTAGCTGAGAAGGAGCACATGGTTACTGATGATGCCTGTTCGCTGATTGAGTTTTACTTAACACTTGAGAGAGGTCTGAATGTTATGCATATTAATTTCTAAGTATGTTTATTGATGATCTTCAAATTAATTCTCCAAAACTTTTATTCAATTTTTAATAACTTTCGCTTCCTATTAAGGTAGCATTACTGAGAAAATTATGTCACACTAACATGTTTTGACGTCATCTGTAACCCATTTGCTTTTTTAAAATTTGATTTGTATGCTAGAGCAGGGATCTGCAAACTATGGCATGAGGGACAAATTGGCCCACTGCCTGTTTTTGTAAATTAAAGTTTTATTGGAACACAGCCACACCCATTGTTTACTTACCAGTGTCTAGGACTGCTTTTGCACAACAGTGGCAGAGTTTGAGTAATCTCAGCAAAGATCATATGGTTTGCAAAGCCTAAAATACTTCTCTCTGGCCATTTACATTTAAAGCTTGTTGACCCCTGTGCTGGAGAAGAATCTAAGACTGTTTTTTAAATGCTAGAAGAACCGCAGTCTGGTTTGCCAACTGCCAGTTAGTTATTACTGACAAGATTTTGTTTTTAGTTTGACATTTAATTTTTTTTTTAATTTCTACCAGAAAGATAAAATTGGATATGTTGGGTAAAGGAAGAGCATAAAATGATTTCAAATATCCAGATCTTCTCTCTCAAATCTTCATTTGCAGACAAAGTACACATTTAAACATTTCATCTGTAGGCATTTGTCTTTGAATGTCAAAAAACTGTTTGCTGAAATTTGATGATGATAATTATCAACTCTTGAAAGAATTACCCAAACGAAAATATGCGAGAGTTGAGTGTGTTGTTGCTAATAAAATTGTACTGGGTCTTTCAGGAAAACATTTTCTCCTGACACTTAAATGTCTTTAAAAACACGTGCCAAGAATTCATTATAGCAGCAGACAGACAACACACCCAAAATACTGAGCTAGAGTTTACGAAGCTGCCTCCTTCCCCATCATTTTTTCCTGTAAGGCTTAGTTGATTCTCTTCTGAATGCCAGTTCACATTTCTCTGGTTTCTCCTCACGGAATAAATGACGTGCACCGTCCCATGTGCTGCTTCACCCACGCTCCAGCCCTCAGATTCACAGGAGAGCTGGATGCAATCCCCTGCCCAGCACTTCCATTCTGTGGCCTGAAAATGAACTATTTTGCAACGTTTCCGACCTTGTCATACGAGGAAGTTCCTTCCACCCGGCCGAAATCACACATTGTAAACAACTCACACCGTGGTTGCTAATAGTTCCACATACAGCATTTCCATCAGTCACGCAAGCTGCGGAGGACAGCGTGGAGGGGGAGGAGTTTGAGCGCATTAGTCTTCTGAGTTGAGACTTGCCCACTGGCTGCCTCAAGTATACTTTCTTCCAGCGAATGTTTGCAGACAGAGAGAGAACTTAGAGGAAAAACAAAATAGCAACACAATCGTTAACAAGTGTCTGCTCTTGTTACTGCCATTTCATATCTGTATTAGTGGGTGTGCAATTTCATTGGATATTCTGTTTTTTTTTTTCAATTGTCTTTGTACCTATGGTTGAAAACGGTAGTTGGTCTATGACTTTTGAGGAGGTAAGTTATGTATCTGTGTATGTCTGTGATATCGGCGTCTGTCTATCTGAAAAATGCAGTATCCTCCTCCCAAAAGTTACTAACCAGACTCGCCCGGCCGTGCGGCTCCTATGCGGGGGGGGGGGGGNGGGGGGGCAGCTAACGACGAAAGTTGTCTGCCTTTTGTTGGAGTGGTGTCCGTGGTGTGGATGGAGGACGTGCCCACCAGGGCAGTGTGAGTTTCCAGGGTTATGGAAGCCGCATCTCCTGCTGTCTTTTCCGAGCGGGGCGGGAGGCGGCTGCCTGCTGTGTTGACAGGCGCGGGGCCTCTGGGCACATCTGCTTGTGCAAACCAGGGCACGCGGCTGCCTCTGTGCTGACAGGCTGACGGGCTGACTCCCGGGCACGCTCAGGCGGGCAGCCCTTGCTGACCTTTCAGAATGAACGAAGCCCATCCAGATGGAACTTTCTTCTCCGTTCTAGTGTAAAGGCGAACTTTTTCTTGCATCAGTCAGTTCCGGGGGGCGGGGCAGAGGGGAAGAGTTTGGGCTCCTCAGGAGAGGCTGGAAAAGACAGCCAAGAAAGACACCTCACTCGAATCCTTGGCCGGGTTCGATGGCAGGAAGCCCCGTCTCGGTGGGTAGCGGTGTCTCGCTGCCCCGCTCAGGGGCCGGGAGGACAGCTGAGGACGCCTCCCGCCCCAGGTTCAGACTTTGGAGGACGATACTGCATTTTCGGCCCCACAGCTTGCTTGCCCACGTGTGTGTGAGCGCAGAGCAGGGGTCACACTCGCACTGTGCTGCTTGCTGTGCACACACCCAACCGAAGCTTCTTGCTAAAGCCAGGCTGGTAGGGGCGCCCCTTAGGCCATTTTGCTTTTGAGGGACGCTTTGACGCTCACAGGGTCTCCCAGATCTTCCCCTGTCCCCCCTCCCCCCCTCGGCCGCGTGTCCGTAAGGGAGGGTACCAGTCGCAACAGGTGTGGTGATAACCTCACCCACCCGCGCTGACCTCCAGTCAGAAGCGACGGAGCCATTGGTGCATCCTTACAATACTTGCAACGAAGTGCTTTTCCATGTGTGACTTTGCCTGCGGGCTAGTTCAACTCCCTTGTAAGCATATGTCACTGTCACCTGAAAACCCAGGAGCTGCAACATTGTCAGTTGGGCGAAATGGCTGTAATGTCATAAGAGTCGACGGGGCTCTGCACCTTGCAGTCCTCAAGTACAGTTGCAGGAGGAATTGGACACTGACTCAGGAGTAGGGGCTGGATTCCTGTCGCCCTGGGCTCTTGGGAAGGGACTCCTGGAGAGAGAGAAAAACCCCTTCCCTGCTAAGCAGCCCGCTCTGTGCACCTGTCGTGACGAAATGGTGCTGGGCATTGCTGCTCCTTCCTGGCGAGGAGGAAATGGAAAAGTTTCTGGAATTTTTTAAAATATAATTCTAAGTTTTCAACAAGTAGGCAGGTTGGTTCCACAAAAGGGGTACTGTTGAGCTACATCAGGGTAAAAGACTAACTCGTGCCCTTGCTGGACTTCGGACTGCTTCAGCAAAGACTGAAAGATTTCTCTGTGGAGGCCCTGGCTGTGTACCCGCATATATATTCGCGCCTACTTTTATGGTACTTCTGTAGGAGATTAGGATTTCTATAGATTGAGGGGACAGAGAATTTGATGGGTGCGGTGTGCCCCTACAAATACGTACGCAGTCTTTTCAGGAATATCTTGGGAAAGGATTCCTGGCAAGGCCACACTTGTGAGGGCTTACATAGTGTCTTGGTCAAAACCGAAGATCCAGTCTGGCTTTGGGTAGAATATGAGCTTCTAATAGGAGTGAACTTTAAGAAACATTCTCATTTTGGCATTTTATCCTTTTCAATGGAATTAAAATTCTGAACAGCTTTTATTTTTTTTAATAACATTTCAAACACATGTATTCTGTATTCATTGTCAAAAACTTAGAAATATTTTTAAAGTACAAAGACAACAATAAAAATAATCCAGTAGCTGCAATTAATGTTGTTTATGTTGTTATGAAAATGAGACTTGCCAGTTACTTACTTTTTTTTTTCTTTGAGGTGGCTTAAGCATTTCTTTGATCATTACATATATTTCACTTATATTTTAACACTGCATGGAATTCTATCATGAATTTATTTAAAAGCATTTAAGAGATTTGGGACTGTTTTTATCCTCTTCAGTAGGTTTCTCTTTCAAAAATGTTTTGGCATTCCCCAACTGTCCCAGTCTTCCTTTTCCAAAAGAGAAGACAGAAATAGACTCTGGTGGCCGGTTCTGGTGAAAGCACAGGTTCACCCTTTAGCTTCTCTGCCGGCCCTGTTGGCGGGTCCCCTGCTCCATGGAAGTCTTAGGCTCTGCCCTTACCATGGGTTTCTTAGCGCTTCTTTAAGAAACAAAAAGAAAAAAAGAAATTAGGCTTTCTTCTTTCCGTATAACCAACCCTAGGTGGTTCTGTAGAAAATAATTGTCCTTTCCCCACACACATTATGCTGTGATACACTAGCTTCCCGGGTTTAGATTTGTCTTCCGGCTGTGCAGCACTGCTTTGTCCGAGTTTCTGCCGTCCTTGCAGAAAACACTGTTAGGAGTATACATCTGAAAAACAGGAAGGTCTCATCACATTGAAGTCTTTCCTGTCAGTTCTCTTTGACTCTCCTGTAAGTGTTAACAGTAGCGTACAAAAAAAAAAAAAAAAAAAGGGCGCTTTGGAATGGAAGACAGTAGATTGCTGTTCTGAAAACAGATGTGCATGTCCACAGTTCGTAAGGTCTAGTTCGGGGGAGACCTTTCTTCATAAGAACGTGACTTCATTCTTCATCATAGGACTTTGTTTCAGATTTTTCCTGGGAGTTCAAGAGGAAAAAAGCAGCTCAGTAATTTCTTTTACCCAGAATCTTTTGACGTTTTTAAGTTGAGAGGTTTTTGTTTTTTTTTTTTTAAAGATTTTATTTATTTGACAGAGATAGAGACAGCCAGCGAGAGAGGGAACACAAGCAGGGGGAGTGGGAGAGGAAGAAGCAGGCTCATAGCGGAGGAGCCTGATGTGGGGCTCGATCCCACAATGCCGGGATCACGCCCTGAGCCGAAGGCAGACGCTTAACCGCTGTGCCACCCAGGCGCCCCTAAGTTGAGAGGTTTTAAAAGCACTCCAACAAACATTTAGAGCCACTGTCATAAGGACTGTCATTCTTACTAATACAAACATTGGTGTTCAGAAAAGTATTTCTACCCCAAGGATGAACATGTCAGTTGATAGCAAAAGTCCAGAACCCTTGTATCCTGGTTCTTGATTTAGTGCTCGTAATTAAATATATTCAATTAATTTGAACTCTGATACTGGAAAAACAATGTGAAGACATGTCTAGTGGTTCCCCCCATTTCACGCCTTCTGTGTCACGCAGTTCCCCTTGAGGTTAAGGGTGGTATTACTACTGTGCATGTTTCAAACAGGTCTATATGAAGCGTCACAGGATTGGGGAGATGTGGGACATTTTGCCTTTTGTGGCACTTTTTTAATAATGCAGCCTTTCACAATGCAGCCTGTAAAGGACCGTAGTAAGGTTCACCGGGTAGAAAGTCGCACCTGCACCGCTGGCTTAACTCACTGTTGTTTCCCCGACAGCAGTTCTGCCTTCCTGTGCCGCTCGCGCCTTCTCCTTTCTACACCTTCAAAAGTCCACTTTGTTGTCATTGCTTGTTTTTCCTCCCCAGCCCCGCTTGGTTCTGCTTACATCTCGGCACTAACGCCCACCTCTGGCTGTTGCTCTTTTCCTGCAGAGGGAGAACCGGAGGCTACAGGAGGCCAGCATGAGGCTGGAACAGGAGAACGATGACCTTGCACATGAACTAGTAACCAGCAAGATCGCTCTGCGAAATGACTTGGATCAGGTAAACGTGTCATTCACTAGGTTGAAGTCAGACCGTGACGACCTCTTCAAGGGCACGGACCGAGTTGCTCTCAGCGCAGTCCCGCTGGGGCTTACTCTGTACTTGAGGCTTAGTTGGCTGCTTGTTGGGCGAAGGGGCGGCCAAGAGGTGGGAGGGGACAGCTTGTGCTGACTGGAGAGGGTGGAAGATGCAAGCCTTTGAGAATGGTTTGGGTCATTTCCAAACAGCCATGTGCGACGCGTTTTTTTATAACTCTCAACTTCTCTGGTGTGTCTTCTCTTCATCTGTACTTTTCCTAAGCCAAGGGCTGCCAGCATAATTACCTGGGAATATCAGTCACCAGGACTATACCAAGCGACGCTAATGTTGGGAGGCACTTTACTTTTTGTTCCAAGAAGAAATCTCATCTACAGTGAATGGGAGTATTTCATATGAAGTATGTACAGTAAGATAGATGCACTGGTGGAGAGACAGGCATTCTAGTGCCCAAGGGCCGGGACTGCCTAGGTGTAAATCCTGGGTCACAGTCTGCTCACCCCGTGACCCTGCACAGTTCTTAACCTGCCTGTAGGTAAAATAAGGTGTATGGGTTCAGTATATGATAGCTGCTGCTAGGAAGACCTTAACTTGTTGGACTTCCCTGGTTCTTTCCAACAGTACTGACAGCTTTAGGACTTCCTGTTTTCTGTCGCTGGTGTTTTAAAAGATAGTTGGCAATATGGAAGGAGTCTTGGGCGGATTTTCAATTATCTCTCTTTTCTGACTTAAAAAGTGATTGTTCCCCACATACAGTGCCAGGGTCAGAAAAATGGAGACTTACGTTGTTGGATCTGTAAAAAAGAGGCATTACCTATGCCCTGGCTGCTCATTGACGATATTTAAAATACACATCCAATAATACAAATAGGATTAAACATTTGGAGGAATTTTTAAAATGTTGAAAGATGGTCCCTGGCACAACTCCTTTTTCCCATATAAATGGCTAATTTTGCAGCTCAAAAGTTTTAACCACAGTAAGATGGGGATTAGGCGATTATTAAGGAAAATAGTGCTAAAGGGGGAGAAGGGGCAGCTGAAGGAATCCACAGTAAATAGAGCTCGAAAGTTAAACAGGAACTGTGCTTCGCAGGACACAGGATGTAGAAGGTCGAAGAGCAGGCTGGTTGGGGGGCCGGGGACGGGGTGTGGCCCTTTTCCCCACGAAACCATTCAGCCCACCTGTTTGGAAGTTATTAGAGGTGGTGTGAGAAATGTGTGACTCAGAGAGTTGGAGCCAAAGAAGACAGGGGTGTCTAGTCTGTCAGGACCAAGACCAGTCTGACCTCAGCTGGTACATTTTTGTGTTAATGAGACTGTGCTGGCCAGTCAGCACTGTAATGAAATTCCTGTTTTCATATTGGCTCTCCCAATGGCCTCACGTTGGATTCTGTTCTTTTGACTCTTTTACCCATTAATAGTTTTCTGAAGGTGGATAACTAAACGAAAAAGAGTCTTAAGCAGTGGGACTCTGCAGAGATGCGGTAAAATTCGCCGGAGAGAATCGTACATTGAACGTTGTGCAGGAAATGTATTTGGTATTATCTATTAGGCCTTCAAAAGGATTAAAAAGTGATGAGATGAAATGTCTACTGAGTACCTACTATGCACCGAGGACTATATTCAAGCAATTTTATAAGCATTATCTCATTTAATCTCGCTAATGACTCCATCAAGCAGGTATTATTTTAATCTTACATTTAATAAATGAGGAAAATGACATATATACTCTGATTTAGAAAGCTATTCTAATGAAAATAGAGATCTGGTCAAAAATATGTGTACAAGATGGTTTACTGCTGTGTTACTCAGAAGAATAAAAAGTAGAAATAATGTATATGTCCAATAGAAGGGGAGGACAAAAGTATATCTGTAAAATGTCTTTTTGGAATCGTTTTTAAAACAGTGGGAAGATGATGTTATAATAATATTTTTGTAAGACCTACAAATTTATCTGTATATAATGCTTGCATCTAAATTGCAAGGGACATGGCTGGCACAGGGCCATCATCTTAGGAAAGGAAGCTGAAATACACTTCAAAAGGAAAAAAGCTTACAAGGAAATCCATCAAAACATTAGTTCTAGATACTTTGGGTGATGAGAGTCAATCTAACTTTTATTTTTTTTTTTAAAGATTTTATTTATTTATTTATTCGACAGAGATAGAGACAGCCAGCGAGAGAGGGAACACAAGCAGGGGGAGTGGGAGAGGAAGAAGCAGGCTCATAGCAGAGGAGCCTGATGTGGGGCTCGATCCCAGAACGCCGGGATCACGCCCTGAGCCGAAGGCAGATGCTCAACCGCTGTGCCACCCAGGCGCCCCTCAATCTAACTTTTAGATTCATCTTTATGCATTTATTTTTTTCAATGATATTATCTTTTATAGGAAGACCTTAAATTCTTAACCACCTTTGGTTTAGTAATTATATGCATTATACCTTTTTAATAATTAAAAAAATACATTATTAAAAAAAAAGTGTTGCACCACCAAGAAAGTCTGACTTGTGGATCAGCCTGGAAAGACTGCAGCATGCGTACTCCCGAAGTAATTGATTATTGAGCACCTGGGTAGATAGCTCATGTAGATTCCAGACAAGAGTCCCTGAAGAGAAGATTCCTTCATTCTCGTGTTTCCTCTTTCTCTTATTTCCTCCCTTTATACCTCTTCTATTAAAAGAAGTAAGACTTGGCCCCTGCCTTTTGAAGCTTATTATCTAGGTGAAAGAATAAAAATTGCTATTTCATGCATTTCTCCTCCGAGCATCTGATTTTGCAGTTTCTGCCTGAGCGGGGCTTGTTTGCCTGTCAAAAAGCTGTCGGTGCACTTCAGGTGTCCTGCCCCCCAGACAGCCTGGAAGGGTACCAGCCGCACAGGGCGAGCGCCGCTCTGCCCGCCCTCACCCTGTTCACCCCCTGCTTTTCCATTTCCACTTTGATCAAAATCACATCTCTTCATTAAAATAGCCAAACTTTGGCAAACATTAAACAAACGTGAAAACAGATTGTATTCAAGACAATATGTAAAGCAAACAAGCACTAATTAGGTAATTAGGTACTCTTTAAAAATAAATTATTCCTCACCCTTATCATTTTAGTGCTGGCTTCGGGCTTCCTGGGCACCAAAGGCTCTTAATTTTTTTCTGTGTCAGAGCCTTCTGTTTTGACAACTAACCCTCCTCCCTCAGACTCTTAAAATAAGGACTTCTCCACGATTAACAATGTAAAAAGATACGACATCTCCATTTCAGTTTCTGTAGGGAGCAGCCTCCAAGCCCTTCCTGTCCTTTCTTGTTCGCAAGGAACATACAGAGGAGACACAACCAGTACTTTCCCACTGAAGATGGCACTGCGTCCTTCTAACCATAGAAGTTCTGTGTTAGAGCAGAGGCTCCGTGTCATGAGTGGCAGTCTTTTGTTTCGTTTTAAATTGAACAACTGGCTTGACTAGTTCTTTGAGAAATCATTTCCGAAAGATCCTTGTCCCTGATGTGAGAGCTGAACCTTTTGATCAGGTTATTGGTTGATTCATGATTAAATCACAAATGGCAGTGCTTTTTCCTCTCCTGTGTATGTCACATGAACCTGCAGTAGCAATTAGGAGTCTCCACATCGATAAGGCATTACAAGGGGATGACTGGCTGGCTCAGTTAGTTAAGTGCCTGTCTACCTTCGGCTTGGGGGCTTGGGTTGTGATCCCGGGGTCCTGGGATCAAGCCGCACGTCAGGCTCTCTGCTCGTCGGGGAGCATGCTTCTCCCTCTGCCTGCTGCTCTGCCTGCTTGTGCACTCTCTCTCTCTGTGTCAAATAAATAAAATCTTTAAAAAAATAATAAGGCGTTATAAGATGTTGGTAAGTGATGGGGCACCTGGGTGGCTCAGTCAGTTGGGCGGCCGACTCTTGATTTTGGCTCAGGTCATGATCTCCGGGCCCTGAGATCGAGCCCCACGTCGGGCTCCATGCTCAGTGGGGAGTCTGCTTGAGCTTCTCTCCCTCTGCCCCCCGCCCCATCTCAAGCAAATAAATAAGTCTTAAAAAAAAGATGTTGGTAAGTGATTAGAATTAATAATGACAGTGATCTTAACAAATTATGGTGAAAATTTTATAGTTTGAGTTCAAAGAATATGAGTATCTATCTGTTTAGTATTATGTTCCTAGAGATTCATTTAACATGAAAGATGATTTCTGTTTACCTGAGGTGTAGAAATTGGCTGTCCAAAGACCCAAAAGACTGTTTTTAGGAGAACCAAGTTTTTTCAGATCTGGTCCTATCTTGATGAGCAGTAGAATCATTCTGACTTCACTGTTTTAACATAGAGGAGAGACTCTGGTTGAAGCTTCTGGAAAACTCTGACGCTCCTCCCACATGGGACCACAGTAATTTCTGTAGATGTTGGAAACATCCCTTTAGTGTTCCAAAACTATAAAATAAAATGTCTAGATTTTATTACTTTTATCTTAAGTGCACAACTTAAGAACTTAAATGTCCAGATAGCAGAAATTTACAAAAGGTTAAAAATTGGGGGTGAATCTCTGAGAAACCAAACTTAGAAAACATTCACTTCACAGTGTCACGAAGAGAAAGGTCTATTCTCTTCACAAAATGGAAAATGCGGTAGGTACTGAAGAGGACGTTAAATTGCACTCTTCTTTATTAGGCCGTTGCTCAAGTATTCTGAGGTAGAACTTGAACCAGTGGGCTGAAGTTATAGGGAGCCAGATTTGGTTAGATTTTTAAGAACACTGAAGTGATCTGTATAGCTATTCTTTTTTTTTTTTTAAGATTTTATTTATTTATTCGACAGAGATAGAGACAGCCAGCGAGAGAGGGAACACAAGCAGGGGGAGTGGGAGAGGAAGAAGCAGGCTCACAGTGGAGGAGCCTGATGTGGGGAGATCCCACAACGCTGGGATCACGCCCTGAGCCGAAGGCAGACGCTTAACTGCTGTGCCACCCAGGCGCCCCTGTATAGCTATTCTTGATTCGCTGCTCTGTGACCCTCCCTCAGAGACTTTGGGGAGGTGCTCCCTGCTTTGACTGCAGTCATCTGACTGGCTCTAGAATTTGCTGTTCTGAGTGTTATAGTCTGCCTCAGGTATCTTACAATTTATGAAAACGTAACTTGCGAGAGATATTTTGCCCACCTCTGATTTGAGGATGTTCTTTTGCTGTGTAGATTTCCCCCTTAAAATCTAATATATCAGAACAAATTTTAGAGTCTTTTAAGAGGGACTTTTTCACCTTAACTACACCAGAGTTCCAAATTCTCTGAAAAAAGAGCTGTAACCATTGGACTGTGGGACATTGGGAGCTATAAGAACAGAGAAGCTGGAGTGCGGTTTCTCTGCTAGCCCCCAGCAGACTGTGCTGGCCTGGCCAACTGGACATGTGAGGGATAGGGCGAAACACACACACAGGGCCACCTGGCCAGTTTTCACGATTCCTTGGATAATGTTTCGCTGTTGTCAGCCAAGGAGAGCTTCTTCAAATAGCTGCCTCTCCCCTGTGTCTGTGGGTTTGTCTACTGAGCTCATCCTGTGGCCCTCTGCCACCTCCACTCCACACGGTGCACTTGGGCAGCGATGGGAGAGTCACCTCCATTCATCCACCAAGTATTTGGGGAGTACCGGCTCTGCCCGGTGCTGGCCTCGGTGCTGGGGATGAGCAAGTCTAACGGGCAAGACAAATAAATCACACGTGTAATTTGTCATTAGAGATTGTGCTAAGTGCTATCAAGGGAAATAGGAGAGACATAAGCAGAGGAACTAATTTAAATGGGGGTGAGGAACTGATTTAGGTAAGGGTGAGTAGGACGGGGCTCAGGGCACACTTCACTGCAGATGTGAACTGGAAGCTGAGACCTACAGGGTGAGGTAAGGGTCCCGGGTGTGTGGTAGGCATGCGTTGACTGGTTAAATATATGCACAGTGCTTTCCTGGTTAATTGGACTCTGTATCCAAGTTAAGACCAGAGCATTCTCTCTTGAGTTTTTCTCAGCCATCCTAGAAACATGGTCTCTTCTGTTTGGATGCCTGGTCCATACTTAGTTTTCCCCAAGGCTATATCTGTCATGGGTTTTGGTCTTAATTTCTCCTTGCCGTATGCATTGTCCTGTGTGAGTCCCCTCGTGAGCCATTTTACCTCTGCTGGTCTTTGGACTAAGTGTTGTCCATGGATCAGCCTGTCTCTCTCTGAATCTGCATCGCCCGCCCCATGCGCTAACAGCTAGAAGCTTCCATGTAAGGCTCCACGCCTTCATCCTATCCATCTACACAGCCTCCAAGCGAGTGCTGTTGTGACACCTGAAAATGTGTAAGAAGCATTTAGAAAGAGCGTGCACGTTGATGCCATTCACGTCTGAATTAAGATCATGGCTCTGATCTTAGATGTGTGCCCCATCAGGTTATTTGATCTCTCCAAACTTCACTGCCGTTATCTGTAAAATAATAATCGTTGTGAGGATCAGAGATGCCAAGTGCCTGCTATGTAGTTGGCGTTCAGTTAGAGCCTCCGCCCCCCAGGGGAGCCGGGAAGGGGGAAGTGGCTTTTGGTAGTGATGCAACAATCGTAACTAGAGATTAGGTTTGGAGAGAGTATCCACACACGTTCTTTCTTCACCTTCTTTACGATTGTGATGTGTTCCGACGCGCAGGCCGAAGACAAGGCAGACGTGTTGAATAAGGAGCTCCTCTTGACCAAACAGAGGCTGGTGGAGACTGAAGAAGAGAAGAGGAAGCAAGAGGAAGAGACGGCCCAGGTAAGAGGCATCGGTGGGCTTTCCTTTCCACAGGTGCGTCGGCATGAGGAGTTGATTAATAGCGAGAAGTAAAATTAAACTTATTCTCAGTTGACGGTGATGTTTGAAGCAGGACACGTGAGTAGCGCTGGGTCTCGGCATTTCGTTTGAAGGGCGTTACAAGTAGAGGCGGGAACTGATTTCTCCCCTGGAACAGGTTTCAGGAATCTGCCTTTACTCAGATGTCTAGCGGGAGTGTGAAGTTTCCTCTAAGTTTAGCAACTTGGAATTCCGATCCAAGAGCTTTGACAAATCCGCACTTTGCGCCCTGTCTCCACGCTAATTGACTTCGGCGGCGTTTGAGAGGCTGCGGAGCGGGAAGCCTGCGGGATCTCTGCCGGGAGGTGCTCAGTCCCGCTCGGTTTTCCTGATTCATGCCTTAGACGGGGCGCCAGCGTTCCTGGCAGAGCTCTCAACCCCTATTCCCCGGAGACGGGAAGAGAGCAGCCCTTTGGGAACCGGCCTGGACGTCAGCATCCTCCAGTCTCCCCATGAGTTGTGAGGCTCATCCGCTGGGAGACGCGCCGCCTGCCCAGTCCTCCCTCATACGGACAGGAGGGGCCTCTCTGCTCGAGGAGCTGGGACTTCGGCCTTTCTGAGGAAGAGCGGGCCGCCTCACCAGTGCTCTCCGTCCCTGCCAGTCCCAGCCAGGCATGACTCACTCATTTATTTTAATGAGTTTCTTTCCAAGACATCGAAAGTACTAAATATAAAACAGAACACAAAGCATTTCAAAGACTTGTATCCAAGCAGAAAAAAGTCCGCTGAAGTTACTAATGAAGGGATGTATCATTTAGCACCTCCCAGGGTTAATAAAAAGCGTTCCATGATTTTTTTTTTAATTGGAAAATTATGAAATGACTCTTGGCATTTAGCGTAGGCTGTTTTGTGGGTTTGTTTGGTATTTTTTTTAACATAGTTAAATTGTTTTAGTAACTGATAATCCAGTTCGAGCTAGGCCTTTTGATGGGTTTTGTGTTTTTCTTTACCTCCTGCCTTTTTGGGACCCAATTCAGTACTTTAGGTAAAGAATGAAGCTGTTAGCAACTTAATTAATTTATCCCATGCTTCTTCCCTCCCTTTATGTGTATGTGTGTGCGTGCGTGTATTTGCATATGTCCCTATATCCTGTTTTAATCATTATGGTACCTTCGTGAGACAGGGATTATTCTCTTCATTTGCCAGATAAGGAAACCATGGTTTAGAGAAATTAAGTGACACTTGCTCAAAGCCTCTCAGCTTTCTAAGTTTGTCCTGAAGTCTGTGGCGTCTTATCATAGGAGAGGAGAAAGGTGTGATTTGCATCCATAAATTACGTAAGATAGAGAATAGAGACTAATATAAACAACTAACTTTGAATCAATATAACCTGTAAGTTGCTTTTAGAGTTTAAGAACATGGCAAATATGAAGAAATTCGGAAAGCTTCTAAGGATAAGGAGTCCAGTGATAAACCACAGTCATTTGTGAATTAGCAAATATAGCATATACCCCATTTATAATTTGGGGTGCTGCAAAGCAGAATTCAGTTTATTCTGATTATGTACTTTAAGATTAACCAGAGTAGTTTTGTGTGTGCTTGTTCGGTCAACGACTTGGAAGAACTGAATTCTTTCCTCATCTTCTGGCACCTGAGCAATTACTGCCTTACCTTCCTTGATACCTAGAATCCCAGAGTTGCTGGGCTACAAAAATAAGTGTGTTTTTCAGCTTGGCGTTCTTGGTTTAGCATTTCTGTGACTGTAAGAAGTACTTGCATGATGTGTCATGCTGGCTTCTTCTAAAGTCACTGTTCAGTCCTTGAATCTCCTGACCTCCAAAGCTCTTATCTTCCTCCAACTTTTTCTGACTCCAGTCTCGAGAGCTTCTTGCTCCCACCTTCAGAAAGGCACCAGCAGTGACAGATCAGGGCTGTGAACAGAAAGGCTGAGAATGCTTCTTCACTTACTGATTATACAGCAGTCAGAGTACACACAACAGGGCCTGGGTGTTTTGGGGTTTTTTAGACTCTCATAAGAATAAAGATAGCTTCCGGGCACCCGGCTGGCTCAGACGGGGGAGCATGTGACTGTTGATCTCAGGGTTGTGAGTTCGAGCCCCACATTGTATGTAGAGATTCCTTAAAAATCTAAAACAAAAAGAAAAAGAAGAAGAAATAAAATAGCTTCTGAATTTATTTATTTAACAATATATTTATAAAGTTGGTGGTAAGGATATGCACTTGTATAATGTATAATGTATAAGCTCATATGTCTTATACGTTGCAGGAGAGAAAGAAAGATGTCTGCATCTCTGGAGATGATCGGGCTTTTCGAAAGCTCGAGATACAGCTTCAGTGCGGAAAATTTATGTAGTTGTAGTTGTTTACATTGGTCTTAACCGAATCAGGCCGATCTGAATATAGGTGTTTGTGGAAATTAGGCTTTCGATTGAGGCTCGGTGTTTCTCATTCTCTGTCTCTCTAGCTAAAAGAAGTCTTCCGGAAGCAGCTGGAGAAGGCAGAGTACGAGATAAAGAAGACCACAGCTATCATTGCTGAGTATAAGCAGGTACCGTGCCACTGTGGTTTGCGTTGCTATAAAAGTGATTACTTGTATTGTTTTTCTTTGGGGAAAAGAAACATTTTTGTCTTTAGAGTTTACAGAACAATGATTGTACACCTTCATTAAATTTGGTGGCTTCCTCTCTCCTCTGAAATAAACAGTGATTGGACATGCTTGCTGATAACATGGGAGGTGTAACTGAGCGAAACGAGCTGTTGGCTGTTTACGATGTTTGGTAGATTCAGAGGAACAGGAAAGTTGATGGTTACCATTGGGATCCTGTCTGCCCTCCTCAGAAGCACATTTCCAGGAGACCTCACTAGTAATATTTGCCTCTTTGGCAAGGACTAAAGTTTAGTGATGGTATCAAACGACAGTATCTGGGGAATCAGTGTGTCCTTTGCTGTCACAGTATAGAATGTGGGAGCTCTTTTTCCCAGGTGGCTCTGTGGCCTTATGCAACGATGGCCAAGGCCACCAGGAAACCTTCTGTTGGGAACCTTTGATCTCTTAGTGGAAGGTTTGCTCTCCTTGAGGATGTTCCTGGCCCCATCACCAGAGTGCTCCCAGAAGGGCCTCATTCCAGCTTGAGTAGTATCGTCTTGTCTCTACTGCTCATGCTGGATGCATTGCTGAGAAACCCTTGAATGGACTGCTGCAGTTCCAGCTTTCCAGAATTAATCAAGGCACCATGTGTCACCTGCTTATTCTAAGAACATCCCTGGGGTGTCTGCTTCATGTAGGAGTTTGAAGTCTGATTCCTATTCTTTTTTAAAATGTGCTGCTTATAAATAAAATTTATGTTCCTCATGGAAAATTAAGAAAATGTAGAAAAGCACAAAGAAAACACCACCCCCACCCCCGCTTAACCTTGCCAACTAGAAATAGTCACCGTAATATACTGAATATGCGCTGTTGCTGTATAAATAAAAATGTCATTTATATTGTTTATGCTAATTTTTGCAACTGGTTCACTTCATATATTGTGAACATCTTCTCAGAAGGATTTTTCTCCTTCATGGAAGATTGCTTAGAGATAAGGCTACAGAGCTGTCTTACTCTCTCTGATGGTAATCAGTATGCATTTATTTAATACCTGCTATCTGAGAGGCTTGGTTCTTTGGGGGAGTAAAAGATTAATTCAGTTTTTCTCCTTTAGAAGCTGATCTTGTAATGGGGAGATACTACCTGTGCACAAATAAGAGGAAAGGGAGCTTACTGGCCCTGGGAAATGAAAGCCTTCCTGGAGGTGGGGTGATTTGAACTGTGCTTCAGAGGCCAGGCGAGATTTGGGTATGTGGAGGCAGAGAAGGAAGATAGAAATGGGGAAAAGAGGAACAGCACATGCAAAGGTGTGGAGGTAGCTTAGTGAACAGAAATAGTTTTGTTTGTCAAGAGTTTCGAGTACAGAAAAGAACAAAAGTGAGTTGGGTCCCAGTTCAGGGAGGGCCTTCGGGTTAGACGGAGGAGTTTGGATTTTATTCTGTTTACAGCAGGAATGTTTGAGCAGGAAAGTGGCACAATCAGGGACATATTGTTGGCACTGATCTATCCCAGCGAGAAATGTGGCACCAAGTGGAGAGACCCACAGGCAAAGATACAGACCAGTAAGAGGCTAACAGCAGAGTCCAGGTGAGAAAATGGAGGGCCCTGCACTAAAATAAGTAGTAATGAAAATGGAGATGAGGAAGACACACAATATAGTCAATTTTTGCTGGACAAGGGAAAACACTGAAGGTGATCCTGAGATTTTCCATTTGGGTAACTAGAAGGGATGGCTTAACATTAACCCATCTAAGGAATATTAAAGACCTTGTGCTGTGGAACTTGCCATCTCTGCAAATGGGTTTTTTTCAATCACCACATTAGGCCATGGGTGGCCGCCATATGCAGCACTCTTCAAAATAGTAATCCTTGGGACTGTTCTTGAGTATTATCTGGCAGGCACTACCAGTAATGTAAAAGGCAACGGGCCCATCTGTCTGAAGATAATTAGGATATAAAACATAATCCAAATGCATTCTGTAGTTGGAATTGGCTATGATTGGCTTTATTTTGGAATCTTTGGGGTTATTTGAAAGGGTATATGGTTTGCCAAAATTACTAGGGAGATTGCTTCTTTTTCACATCAGTCAACACAGTCCTATTCATTATTTCCAGGCTTGGATCTGGAGAAATTGGAAACAACTCTACAAGCAGGCCCTGGTCTCTAGAGCCATTTTTTAATAGATTGGGATTTTTTCTTTTTAAAGATTTTATTTATTTATTTATTTAATTTATTTATTTATTTATTTGATAGAAAGGGAGAGGGAGCACAAGCAGGGGGGGCAGAGGGAGAGGGAGAAGCAGAAGCAGACTCCCCACTGAGCAGGGAGCCTGATATGGGGCTCCATCCCAGGACCTGGAGAGCATGACCTGAGCTGAAGGCAGAGGCCAAGCCAACCGAGCCACCCAGGCACCCCTGGGTTTTTGGGTTTTTGTTTTTTTTTTCAAATGTCTGTTTTGAGGGACATCTGCCTTCAGCTCAGGTCATGATCCCAGAGTCCTGGGATACAGAGTTGTAGTCCCATCCGTCCCCCCCCACCCCCCAGCTCAGTGGGGAGTCAATGCTTCTTCCTCTCCCTCTGCCCTTGCCCCCGCTCATGCTCTCTCTCTCTCTCAAATAAATAAAAATCTTTTTCTAAGTATGTTTTGATAATAGAGGTAGATCTTTTATGTTTTTTGTTCAAATTGCATTTTAAAATTTGACATCCCCTAACTTTTTTTATTCCACTTTTCAAAAATAAAAGATCCGTATGGCACTCAAAGAATTTGAACATCTAGTATTTTAAGTAAATGGTTTTGTTTGGTTGGTTGGTTGGTTTTGGCTTTGAAAGCACTTATTTCTACCTGCTTCTAGTACTTGTTAGCACCTTATTTCAGAATCAATAATGAGATTCTCTTTAATGAGCACTTATTATAGGCCAGGTGCCATATTGAATCCTTTGCATACATTTTTTCCCCCATTGATTGTCACAGCACAGCACTATGTATTTATGAGGGAACTGAAGCTCAGAAATGTTAGTGCATTCGCCCAAGGACACACTGCTGGAAAGTACTAGAGCTGGATCCCAGGCTTGTCATTTCACGCCATGTTTCCAAACCAGGTGATCAGAATTTTAGCCTTCATTATTTTCTGATCATTTTAACTCTGTTTTATCCCCTCTGCCACTTCTTAATGAAACTTTAGGTCATTGAAAACAGAGACTCTCTCAGTAGCTGTCCACAAGGAGAAGTTTCTGGTCCAGAATTCTTTTCATCGGGCTTCCAGAATGGTACTTTGCACAAAGTGGATACTCAGCAAAGATTCTGTAGATTCCAAAATAGGACAGGAATTCACTGGAAATAGTCACAAAGTCTAGTGACAGAAATCAGATTACCCTGTGTTTTTCTACTAATTAAGATCAAAATATGCTTTATTGCAGGGAACACTGTCAGGCTCTGTTGCTGTGCACTGATAGCATTTGCAGGGCTGTTCTTTTGCAAAATCTCTTCTAGCGTCAGAGAAGCCAGAGCAATGCATGAGTTGATACACTGATGTGCACATAAGAACTGTTCTGTTTTCTAGTAAAGACACTCCTTTCTTTTCTTCAGATCTGTTCCCAGTTAAGTACCAGACTGGAGACACAGCAAGCAGCCAGCAAGGAGGAGCTGGAAGTGGTAAAGGTGAGGAGGCGTGAAATAGCTCTGTGGGATGGTTTCTTCCGAAAGCACCCAGTCTCCCGTCAGTACCTGATAGGAAGATCCCAGTGCGTGAGGACGCCCCCCAGGCAGGACAGGTTATGACGTCACACCCACCCTGCCCCTCCTAGGAACAGTGGCGAGCAGAATCTGACTCTGACCCAGGTGTGAGCCTCTTCCCTGCCCGAGGAAAGGTGGTGTTCCCGTCGATCTCAGAGGTCATCGGAGGCAGGTGGTAGGAGTTGAGCCTTGTCACAAGAGGCCCCCGAGCCTTCTTGGACGGCGGACGCCTGGGAGCCCTCAGCATCCCGACTGTGCCTGAGTGGATGTGGCTTCGGGGTGCGACCGAGGAGGATCGTTCCATTGCTCTCCACCGGTTTTCTAGAGGGTTGTTTTTAAAGAAAACTGTAGCCTTTATTTATATGCTGCCCCCTGGTGGTAAAACTCCGTTTGTTGCTTCTGCGAGAAAAGCGATCTCTTCTTCCATAGAAACAGCAACGGGAAAGCAGAGGCGTTGGTGTTTGAAGCCGCAGTGTTGGCCGGGCCGCTGGGGGCCCGCATGATGGGAACCCGCCGGAGTTCCCCTCGGGAGTGTGATGCTAGTGGGTAAATGCATTCTAGGCACGTTGGCATGTAACTGAACGACCTGCACAAGTTACTTACCTCTCCAAGCTGTTTTTTGTATCCAGTGCAATAGAGACAACATTACCTGCCTCGGCGGGTTATTTTGAAGATTAAATAAGACAACATATATAAAGTGCTTAGCTTAGTGGTTGGCACGCAATCAACACATATTTTTATAAGTTTATAGCTTGAGAATCTGAGACATGGGAACTGAAAATATGAACTGTGTTCTGACTTTGTATTCCAAGTGGCTTTTTCTTATTTCACGTTCTGAAACAGTCTGAGGTCATTAGTGACTATGATGTTGGTCGTCTCCCTGCCCAAACCTGCTAAAATGTTGGGTTTATGTCTTCTCTCTCTGGTCTGCCTTTACCTTTTTCCCCCTTAGCCTTTATCATCCTTTTTAAAATTTTTTTTATACTGACTGACACTCAGTTGATGGGGCGCCTTGGCATAAAAGGGTTAACTATCCTGAAATTAAATGAAATGGATGTATATGGATCACTCGGGGGCTTTATGGAGCATTTAACTGGGCGCAGCTATTAGACTCCTGTTGTTTTACAGAAATTATACATAACAAAAAGTTTAGAATTTTCCTGCAGGAGCAAGTTATACATATGCATGTGAAACGTTTAGGGAATAGTTCAAAAGCATGTAAGTCAGCACAGAGTTGGATGACACTGACAAGCAGGGTCATAGAGAAAGCAAAATCGTTAAGAACTACAGACCAAAGATGACTTTGTGGAGGAGGCTGGACTGAAGCAGGAGGGGTGGAATTCTGCTAGAAGGATTTAAAAAGGACATTCTGGAAGACGCTGTGAGTGAAGACCCAGAAATCAGAATGAATCTCATTAAGGAGACTGATGTGCTTCACGTGTGTATTAAGGAGTAGAGAGAAATACTGGATAAGGAGGTAGGGTTGTCTATGAAAGGCCGTGATATTCAGGCAGAGGAATGTGAACTTGTTTCAGCTGAATAAAGAACAACTAACACCGACTAAACACTTACTGTGCGTACTTTTTCAAGAATTATCCATTAACCCTCCCAACTTCCTGAGAAGGTAGACACTATCTTCTTCTTTTTTAAAATATTTTATTTATTTATTTGACGAGAGAGAGAGAGTACAAGCAGAGGGGGCAGCAGAGGCAGAGGGAGAAGCAGACTCCCCACTGAGCAGGGAGCCCGACGCGGGGCTCCATCCCATGACCCCAGGATCACGACCTGAGCTGAAGGCAGATGCTTAACTGACTGAGCCACCCAGGCGTCCCTATTACATTTCTTCCTTTTAATGATTTATTGGATCTTGTTTTTACTGATGGTGATCACCAAAACAGGTCATTCATGATCTCAAGGTCACAGTAAGCAGTCAGGCCGGGATTTGAACTCAGGGAGTGAGACCCTACCCTCCATACCCTCAGTCACTGTACTGTCCTGCAGCCTCTTGCCCCAGTGCTGCTGCCTTTTCTTGTTTGGCACGATGCTGTAGCTCCTGATGTTTCCATCCCCCCATACTACCATTCCCCCTGCAGGTAATCCTCCATGTTAGAATCAGAATGAGCATTCCCTCTCACTCTGTGTATCAATTTAGAATAAGATTGGCCACATAGAGGAAACCCAAAATAACAATGGTTTAAGCACAAAAGATGTTGATTATCTCATGTAAATAAAAAAAAGTCTAGGGCTAGAAAGATCCTTGGTTTTATCAGCAATCCATGCTCATCAGTTATCGGTGACCCCAACCCTCAGCACAGGCTTCCATCCTCAAGGTCACCTGAGAGTCAAACCTGTCAGCTGGAGTGGCCTCCATCACACTCACCTTCCAGGGTAGAATTTTAGGCCAGAAGGAGATGCGAGGGTACAAGGGCCCACCTCCAACTGGGTGAGCTCTAAGTAGCCTTCCTTAAAGCTCCATTCCTCACCTTGCTGGCCTGTCAGGACTGAATTTCACGGCCTCGCTTAGCTTCAGGGGAATCTGGGAAATGGCGCCTTTTAACTGGGCAAACTGCCAGCCCAAATAAAATCAGAGTTCTGTTGGTAAGGAAGACGGGGAGAGGGATGCGGGCTGGGAAGCTGGAGCCTCCACACACCTCTGCTCTTCAGCACGCCGGCCAGGCTGCAGCCTCATGAGGCTCACTGCTCGCACTCCAACGTGGAGCACAGGGTGTAAGTGAATGCATTTTCTATAGGATGAAATCGGGATTCGATAGCCTTACATTTGAGAAGCTTTATAA
The DNA here is from genome assembly GCF_002007445.2 of Ailuropoda melanoleuca. Lineage (NCBI taxonomy): Eukaryota > Metazoa > Chordata > Mammalia > Carnivora > Ursidae > Ailuropoda > Ailuropoda melanoleuca. The sequence continues at coordinate 78,559,545 of NC_048225.1, forward strand.
CAGAGCCATGGAGAACCCTTGTCCCTTCCTGCCTCTCACTGCTGTGCCATTTCTGCTCTGCTGGAGCCCCTCAGATGCCCTGCAGTTCTCTTAAGGGCCAGTGTCTTCGCACACAGTGTTCCCCCTGCTGAAAGGTCCTCCTTCCTCAGGGAGTCTGTTCCTGCAGATGGTTCAGCCTAACAGAACTGCTTACCCAGCCGGGTAAGCTTGTAATCACTTAAGACCCAGATCAAAAGCCACCACTTTAACATTTTATTTAGTCAACAATAAATATATACAACAAATACGTGCTGTGTGCCTATTTAGTGCCAGTAGTGCGCTAATTGTTTGTATAGGTTCTGGAGAGAGTCACAGGATATCTTTTAAGTGTCTAATGAATATTAATCAGGGAGGAATCTGAAGAGTGCATGAAGGATGGGATAAGAAAGCAATCAGGGTATGTGTTGTAATGAGCACTGGGTATTCTGTAAGACTGATGAATCATAGACCTGTACCCCTGAAACCAATAAGACGTTATATGTTAATTAAAAAAACATTTTAAAAAAGCCATCGGGGGGCTGAGAAGGTGACTTCTAGGAATTCAGGCCTGGGATGAGGAGAGCTTGGACATGTCAGAGAAATAATAAGTTAATGACCAGCTGAATACAGAATGAGGGGGAAGGTAAAGAAAAGATGACCCCAGAGTTGGGGTGTGTGTGTGTGTGTGTGTGTGTGTGTGTGTGTGTGTGTGTGAAGAGAGGAGTATAGTTTCGGTTATGGACATATTATAATATGTAGTAGTACATTAAAATAGAAATACTCTGTAATATCTTTTAGCTCTAAACTAGTTTGGGAGATATTTTAGGAAAACAATAGCACCGCCATCTTGAGGAGCTGCTGCTGTTCAGTGCTGTGCACCTGATTGGCAGGCCAGGCATGAGGCAGAGTTACATTCATCACCTTGAACGGTAATGATCCTCTTTGCTTAAAGCTGAACCAAACGACATAAACTCTGTTACAAGCATAGATTTGGGTTAGTCACGATGACCTTTCTCAGTCGACTGTGGGCGAGCTACTTAAACTCTGGTTTCTCCACTTACAGTGGGGATGAGAAGAGTACATGTCTTACAGTAACTCTAGGATTCAGAAGACACTGCATGGAGAGCCTATGGCATGGGGCTCTGGAAAGATGAATGGCAGCACAGAATTTCTAGAACAGGTTTCACAGAGATGCTAATATCCACACTAACATTTTCCATTTGCAGGTCTCTCTAGAGACACTTTAAGAGACAAGGAGCAGCTAACTTGCACAGTTGGGTTTTGTGCTAAAACCATTTTGGTTGCAGCACAAGAAAAGTAATTACCTTCAGAAGTGGGCCTGCCTTTGAGGACCACAAGCAGTGTCTACATGGGAATCATGTCCTCTTGTTTCAGGAAGTTACTTCTGCCATGAAGTCGTTTGATGTGGGTTCTCTCTTTGGCTCTTTCAGGGTAAAATGATGGCCTGTAAACACTGCAGCGACATTTTCAGCAAAGAGGGTGCTCTGAAGCCCGTGGCTGTCAGCAGGGAGGAGCCGGGGGTGGACCTGGATGATGAGAAGGACTCCCTGAAGAAGCAGCTGAGGGAGATGGAGCTGGAGTTGGCGCAGACCAAACTGCAGCTGGTGGAGGCCAAGTGCAAAATCCAGGTCAGTGACCGGCAACGAGCTCACAGAAGAGAAACAGCCCGTGCTCTCGACACATTCTCGTCCCTTGGAATCCGCCCAAACAGCTCAGCACCGAAGATGTTTCCACACATGATGAATACATTCTTTGCTCACTGATGCATCGTCCGTAGTCACATTTTACAGCATTATTTCTACACGGTGACATAAACACATAGATTTAAATGCAAATGTAATAATTAAAATGATACCCTGTGAGAACGTAAGCATATGCTTGTGTACTTACCCTGAGAGTTCTCTAGCCGAGGTACCTTCTCACTGAACTTCAGCCACTGTGGTAGCTGATCCTGAGAATGAGAGGCCAGGCCTTCTCTGTTGTCCTTGCCCTGACAGGTGAACAGTGGCTAACACCCATTCTTCACCTTTGGAGCTTTTTCTCCTTCCTCTTTACCTGACTTTACCAAATCCCTTTCCCCCAAAATCTCTGTCCATATCAGAAGATAACATAATTAGAAAAACAGTCCTGGCTTCTGGTGGACTGTTCCCCATTTCCTTTTTCCCAAGGTCCTTACCCACCGCCGTAACCCGCCATGTTTCTAACCTGGGCCATGTCAGCGACCCTTAACGGCTTCTGTGCTGGACCTGGGATGTTCTCAGGGACGAAGGCTGTGTGTTTGGAATAGAACTCATTCATGCTTACATCATCAGTAGAAGTTCAGTCCATCCATATGTCTGTCTGTTGTTTCAAACGTGTTGTAACCTAAGCAAGGGGAAGAAAAGATAAAATGAGGTTTCATTTCACTGTTCAGAGGAATCCAGATTCTGACTTTCAGTGGTAACTCTTTTAGTCTAAATAGTTTTCTTGCATTAAGAAGCCAGTTAAATCTCTCGTGGGTTTTGTGGGAGGACAGCTATGGCTATACAGACCTGGGGATTCCAAAAAGCTATACTTTGGGTTTTTTGGGCAGAGAGAAAACACTTTTATAACTCAGATGATTTTCTTTTCTTAATTAGGAACTTGAACATCAGAGAGGAGCCCTTATGAATGAAATCCAAGCTGCAAAAAACTCTTGGTTTAGCAAAACCCTGAACTCTATCAAAACGGCCACGGGCACCCAGCCACTGCAGCCACCGCTGGCCACCCAGCCACCTAAGGAGAGCACATAGTTCCAGCCTCACCCAAGCAGAAGAGCACAACGATCAAAGGGACAGAAACCCAGGAGGAGTCTCCCGGTATCCCTTTGCAGGAAAGTAGAGGAGGCCAGAAAGCAAGCCAGGATTCTCAGTAGCTCTCACTCTTTCTCGTTTGACACTTTGCAAAGGGATGTTATTTAAACTGACCTGAGTTATGTTGAATACCTGCTTTTGAACTTCTTCATGGAAGGCCGTGTTCAGTTCCATCATAGTATTACCCATTATTTTATATGCCTGATGTTTAGTTGGAAATAAGTAATTCAGAACTAAATCCTTTTTATTTAGAACTAATTATTCATAATTACTTTTAACTTACATAAAAATGGAGATGTCTTTTATTCCAAGGTTGAGGTGATAGGATGATATTAGTCACACAAAAAAAAAAAAAAAAAAAAAAAAAAAAGAAAGAAAAAAAGAAAAAAAAAGATTGAAATCTAAACCTCTTATCTTTTCAGGATTTATTCAGATAAAGCACACTGTGGGACCATTCATAACAACTGTCAGGTTTCTTCCTGAAAATGACTCCCTGGAAAACGATAATCCTGTCCAAAGACTAAACCTGGGATTGAACAGTCCCCCCAAAAAGAATGAGTTTATTTTCATTTTCTGTTGGGTATATCTGGAAGTGAAGTGCCAAGAACCATGGAATAAGATAGACTATTGAGAAAACACCCTAGAGGAAAGGAACAGAGATTTTGATAAATGCAGGATAAGATGAATCATTTGGCCCTAGTATTCTAACAGGTCCTTTTGAGAAACTCTACACGGGAATTGCCGATTCCTACGTGTGAACACAGTTGTGACTTCCAGCAAACGTGAAGTCAGAGTGGCTATTGCGAGTTGTAGCTTTAGGGAACCGTTACTGGAGAAGCCTAGAAAGGCCCAAGTTCAGCCATTGTGCTTCAAATGAAATAGAGAACCAGGGACAGAGTATTTCATTTAATGTTTTCATATATTTGCTAAGTAAACACTAATATACTCTACCTTTTTAAAGTTATGAAATGGGAAATAAAGGTCAGCTTCACATCATCTTAGTTTACTGTTAGACAGCTTTTACTGATTTCTGCATCTCCCTAAAAATGTGCCCTTGGTACCCCAGATGAAGAGATGCAAATGAATTGGTGCAAATGAAGAGGTGCAAAATGAATTGGAGATGCAAATGAATCAAAATATTTTGATTGAATATAAAATCTTTATAGAAATACATATCTCATGGAAAGGTAAAGCTATTGTTTAAAAGTTGGTGGAAATAGTTTTTTTCAATTATATTTAACATGCCTATATATATATATATATATATAGTCCTTGCAGGAAATCCTTTGGTAACAGCAAAACGAATTTTCCCATTTTCTAAGCTAGTTTGGAGGCTCTGGTCCTTACGCCAACCAAACTACCATCAGCTATGTACAATAACATTTATTGATACTCATCCTTCGCTTCATTGTTGAACATAATTCTTTGCAAAGGATCTTAAACTCTGTAGCCAGAGTGATTCTCATCCGTGCCATATGTTGCAATTAAAAGTTACACATTCTTGGAAGTAAAAATTAAATAGGAGCCATCTCAACTCCAGGATCATGCAGTATAAGTTGCTCACAGTAGATCCTTTCCTCCAAAATGATCATTAAACTCTAAAAAGTTAAGTTGCCTTCATTGGTAAGTGTTTATTTTATCATCTACACCCATAAAACTGAATGGATGTTATCCTTTGTTACACTCATCAAATAATACTTTTCTTACAGAATTGTGTTTTGTCCTGTCGTCTTTCATTATAATATTCACTTCCTGATACCAAAAAGGAAAATAATCCAGCATTCTGAGTGTCTGTGTTGACTCTGATATTCCCTACTTGGTGATTTAGAAAAGGTAATCTCTTTTTTTGTTGTCGTAAAATATAATGGCTAGAAAATTGCATCTTGGTACTTGTTTCTGTAAATCATTTAGTATAATTTTTTAGCTTTGCTGGTACTTTATGCTTTGATTCCAAGAAACCTTGTACAAGTTGCCTTATCAAATGGCCAGCTAAATTAAAGATGTTCTTTTGTGTTTTGTGAATCTCATAGTTTTACTGTACAGAGCTCTTTTTAACTTCCAAAAGTCAGCACATTCCACAGAATGCCTAAGTTGCATAATTTTCCTTACGTGGTAGTTGAGGGAGAAATAGAATGGCTGTAAGTCCAGTCCTCACGTGTACACCTGGCTCAGTTCCAGAGCCCCTTACATTTATTTTTCTTTAAACAAAATCACCAGGTACATACATTCCAAATGTGTAATCTGTCTTTTGCATTTTCTCTTAACTCTTTCAAAATATTTTAATGGCAATCTGTAGATTTTTTTCTTCTCCAGTTCCATATCGTATGTGTACTGGTACCGTGAGTCTAAACTGTTCCTCACTGCAATGCCTTTGGGTCAGTAGCAATACTAGATAGAAAGAAAATTCAAAATTTGATGCATAATAGGATTTTTCCTTCAATATAATAGCACCACCCCAAGCCATATGTCTTTCTCCGTGTATTGTCTGAAAACTAGAGCCTTCCCCATATTAAGTAACTATTAGTTTTAATTTCACTTATTTTGAAATATATTTGAAAATTGCTACTCTGCTCTTGAATTTCTTTTAGAAAGACATCAATCAGCCCAGACATCTAGGAAATTTCCAAATATTCTAGATTGTTTTTCATCTTTTCCTAGGATATGTTGTATAATACATTTTTCCATAAATCCAACACTTGCAGCATTCTGAAGAGTGATGATTTCTCTTTTCATTAAATTCTACAGGATAAATGAAAGGAATGAACTTCAATTTGATAATTCAGTTCATTAGCTTTTATATCTTGAGACTCTTGTTTAACACATTCTTTGAAGCTGAAAAAAACCCAGCTGAATTTTGCAGTACATATGTTTGCTGGCTTCCCACCCTGAGCCATGGCACAATTTGGTTATATTCAGTTACATATAATTTAATGCAAAGAAATTCTCAGTTACCTAATGTTCTGTGTATGAGTGCCTATCAAAACGCTGATAGGAATATCATATAGGCCTCTGGCCTCTCTTTCCAAACAACCACTCTCTTTCTTTCCCTCTCCCAGCTATTCAGTTCGTAATTTCTTCGTTGGCTTTCTTAAATTCTAAAGTAAAGTACAAAAGCAGTCTTTGTACTGATGTTGAGAATAGTTAATAATAATATTTATCTTGTTTCTTTTTTTTCCAAAAATTTCATTCTTCTGTACCGTTTGTTAATATTTATTCTTCTCAAACCCCTACTCCATTTTCTTAAACTATTTTTCAGTTAATAACTAGTGGCTTTATTTCCCAGCGAAAGTGAGAAAAACAAGTGCAGGCACAGTTCAGGGCATGAGATGAGAGATCCTGAAAGGAGCTGCTCAGTTACTGAGGACGAGGCCCGCACGAGGAACTAATGTCAGGGATAAGTTTTCTTTAGCTGAAATCAACCCACTAACGATTCTAAGGTAGTTGTCTGATTTCAGGATCCCTTGAAGGGAAAAGGGAGCTTTAAAAAAATTAGATACCTTGTTTGTTTTCTCTCTCTGGGAAAGAATGCTTTTTACTTACTTAGCAAGAGGATTCTGTTATAGAACTTACTCTTTAAAAAAAATCCCAACTCTTAAGATAGCTGATTTTCTTGCTTCAGTTACAAGTAAATGAGAGAAAGGATAAACGCTGTGGTTTGATTTGAACGCTGTCCTACTTATGTATGTGCATGACTGGTAGAATTTTTCATAGAGGATCCCTGCCTCCTGTACAGCCAGGCGCCACGCCACTGAATACACACACAGCCAAACGAGAGTTCAGTGGCCTGTGTTTCCTACTCCCAGATACAAAACTGTCTTTCCCTCTGGTTGCCCTGCTGATGCCACACGGAACTAGAACAGCCTTCCTCTCTTCTAGCAACTTCCATGTAACACAGGCAAAGCCCTTCATTTTAGGAATTTCCTTCTCTCTCAAAAGTTACCAAAATGAGTGCTTCCACGTGGGCCACACCTCAGCAGACGAGGCTCATGAGTTGTAACGAGAAGGGCAGATGTTTACAAGTGGCTGAGTGACTCCAGTCAGGTGTCCCCTTCCCGGCTTCCATCTGAAAGACTACATGTCAAGCGTATCTCTGAATGAATTTGTTACCTGTTATAAAAACATCTTCATCAACATGTCCCATTCTCCCCACCTCCATCCTTAGTTTTTCATTAGTAGTATTCTGAAAACTTTAAGAAAAGAGAATCATTAAGTAGAAAATAAACATTTTAAGTTACTTTCCTTTTTCATTGGCAATAAGTTACTATGTAAAATCTTTGCCGTTAAAATGTAATTTTAATAACTATATATTATATATGGAATAAAATATAGGCAACTTAATTATAAGTATATAAATGCATCAAGACTGGTGTCATGAAAGCACAAGAATAAAGCTGGAGATGGTCCCAGAATCCAAGATGACCCAATATAGCCTTTTTCAGCAATTTCTCCATTTTTGGTATTTTGCATAATGTATGGATCTTCAGTTCAAGTGAAGGAAGAAGTTTCTCAATCAGCATCACTTCCCTTCTTTCAACTCCTGCCTTTCCCTTGCTGAGGAGGTAGTAGAAATTCTGTACCATTTATTTTTGTGAATTCTATGATTTTTGTCCGTGACTTCTCTAAAGAAAACAGGCTCTAGAATAAAGGAGTTGATTGGCCCAAACAGTGCTGACTACAAAAGAAACATGAGTGAGCAGCCTCTGTAAACACTGACCAATTAGATGTTTCCATAATTCCATGTATTATGTATAGTACATGCTATCAGTGTAAATGTAATGCTTGTTATGAAAAGTGCAATTTATTGTACATTGTCCCAACAAATGTTTACTTTTATAACAGTTATGAACTTGGATTAGTATCTTGTTTTCATGTGTGAATGAAGCCTTGTGAAATAAACAAATTCAACCAAGAAGGTAACAAGGTGACTGTTTTTGTGAGTCAGTGATGTTTTCAATGCTTTGTGTTGCCCCTTTGGCCCCATTAAGCAGTAATAAACATTTGTTCTGAAGTACATATACGTCTTTTTGATTTGTTTCTAGTTGACTGTTCTGAATCATCTGAACCCAATGTTTATGTAACACTTCTTCACGGACCCTAGACTCCAGTCCATTTAGAAAGAGACAGTATGCCAGGAGTTTGCTGCGGGCAAACCCTGCGGAAGGATGCTGTGCACAGCAGCACTGCCAAGGGCCCCCTTCTCTCTGTAGAGATTCCTTGGTTGCACATACCAGACACTCTCACGGCTAAATAATCATAAGGCAATTACTTAAAAGGAATAGGTGTATTCATCTCCTAAAGGCCAAACAGGCCTGAAGAGGCGCTGGGACAAGGACTGGAATGCCATCAGGAGCTTAAGCAACTGTTTTCATAATCACGCTTCTGCTCGTCTTGCCAGGTAATGCTTACCTGCTGCTGCGTCTCCCTCTGAAAACAAGTTTCCCCGCTTCTTCGTGCACAGCTACCAAGTTCACGTGTTTTCTCTTCAGGTGACCAGCAGAGATGGACTAGCATTTCCGAGTCCCAATTCCAAAGTCTCGCAAAAACCACATTGGCTAATCCTGGATGAGGTAGTTGCGGCCAAGTCTTCAAAGTACAGCACGGTGGGTGATGGCGCTATTCAAGCCGGACTCCAGAGGGGTTCTCGGAAGTGGAGGCACAGTGCAGAGAACCCTAATTTGCAGTTTGTCCTGGAAGCCCATGGAACCTAAGTGAAATCCGAGAGAGTAGTCAGCTCCTCTTAGACTTCAGCATGCAGTAAGAATATCCAACAGAGATTGTAGAATTACAGTTTGAGGTTCAAAGCCAGACCACAGACCTCTTTTGTTTGGCCCACGTGGCTATTTTTTTTTTTTATTTTAAAGGTCTTTTTGTTTGTTTTTTAGTCATCTCTGCACCCAACATTGGGCTCAAACTCACTACCCCGAGCTCAAGAGTTGCCTGCTCTTCCAACTGAGCCAGCCTGGTGGCCTTGGTCCATGTGGTATTTTAAAAAAAGAGAAATTGTACGTAAAAAGTAAAACCAAAATTATTCAGAAAATATCTAATGAATTTGGTAGTTAGAAGTCATGAGTGTTCTTAACATGAACAGTAAATGAAATTCAGGGTTCACTACTGATTAAAGTTTCTATACTTAGTGAAGTTACATGTTAAATTTTAGATTTATGTCCCTTAGAGATGCAAATCCCTACTTTCTTTTCAGTGGAATGGATATTCCAAAGATTATATATGGCTTATTTCCCTGTAGGACATTAGCCAGTTTGTATCTAACTGTGCAGCCTTAACACTAACATTCCATTATTAAATTGTCCTGGGGCACCTGGGTGGCTCTCTGGGTTAAGCCTCCAACTCTCGGTTTCAGCTCAGGTCATGACCTCAGGGTTGTGAGACAGAGTTCCACATCAGGCTCCAGGCTTGGCGGGGAGTTTGCTTGAGATTCTCTCCCTCTGCTCTCCCCACTGCCCAAATAAATACAATCTTCTAAAAAACAAATAAATTGCCTCTAAGTATCCATTATGCAAACACACTAGGATAACAGTTTTAATACCTGACTAGTTCCCTCATTAACTGAGTTGAATAAAATGTTTGTCACATGTTCCTTTTGTATTTGCATGGGATTCTTAATTTCACCTTTTTGAAATTTTACTGTAACGAAACTTTTGATTACTGCCAAAGGGAGACAGAACAACATATTTCAAAACTTGGCTTGTAAGGAAAATTTGCAAGGAAGCTCAGGCTTTAGTATGGGCTCACCAAGTAGAAATTATAGTATTTAAATAACAAAAATAAAAATGAGACGCAGATTACCAGGTCTGTTAAATTAATTCAAGCAAATTTACTGACAGCTTACTGTTTTAGTCTCTGTTCTAAGCACTAGAAATGAGGTGAACAAAAAGATCCTACCTCTGTGAAGTTTAAACTCTAGCACAGAATTTTTCTCAACCTCAGAGAAAACAATTGACATTTTGGGCCAAAGAGTTCTTTCCTCTGAGGGCTGCCCTATGTACTCTAGGGTTTTAGTAGCAACCCTGGGCCTCTCCCCACCAGATACTAGTAGTATTTGCTCAGTTGCAACAACCAAAAATGTCTCCAGACATTGCCAAATGTCTGGAGGGACGGAGTAAGCAAAATGTCCACAGTTGCTCCCCAATTGCAAATGACCGTTGTGGTAGGGAAGACTAATAAATTGCAGGTAGTAATAAATACTATGAAGAAAAACAGGGTAAGAGGGTGGAGAGAAATGGTGAGTGATGGGGATGAGGTTGGTAGGATGGTTTTTGATATGTACACTTGGCTAGTCTACAGTCCGCCCGTGATTCAGCCCAATATGAAGTGTTGCTATGTAAATGTTTTACACATAGTAATTAAAGCTCTTAATCAGTTAGTTTTGAGTAAGGGAGATTATCTGGGATAATCTGGGCGGGCCTAATTGAATCAGTTAGAAGGCTTTAATGCAGGGCTGAGGTTTACTTCAGAGAAGAATGGAGTTCTTCCCTCCCTGACTTCTGTGGATGAAAGCTTCAACCTGTTCTGATGGGGCCCAGCCTGTCTATAATCTCTTCTTGCTTCAGTGGCCTACAGATTTTGGACTTGCTTAGCCAGTTCTCACAATTGCATAGGTTAATTCCTTGCAGTAAGTATCTGCTACTGATTCTATGTCTCTGGCTGAAACCCAACTGGGGCGCCTGGGTGGCTCAGTTGGTTAAGCGTCTACCTTCGATTCAGGTCATGATCTCAGGGTGCTGGGATGGAGCCCCATGTTGGGCTCCCTGCTGAGCAGGGAGCCTACTTCTCCCTCTGCCACTCCCCCTGCTTGTGGTAAATAAAATCTTAAAGAAAAAAAAAGAAACCTAACACACAGCTGGGAAGAGCAGCCCTAGGGTTACTTTTGAGAGACCTGAGTAAAGTAAAGATATGGTCTATGTGACGGTCTGGTGGAAAAGCATTCCAGAGAGAAAAGCACAGAGTACAGACTTTGAGGTGAGGGCGAACTCCCTGGATTCAAGGACTACATGCCAGTGTTTAAACTACAGGGAGGGGGGAGCAGTGAGAGAGGAGTTCTGTGAGAGGAGACATGATACTCATAAAGGTGAGATAAGATCATGTAGTTATATGCTAGGTCATGGTAAGGAGTTTGGGCTTATTCCAAGCCTATTGGAAGGTAGTTCACCAAAAGGATATAATGATTTGAAAACATTACTCTGGCTGCTCTGTAGAAAACTAACTGTAAATGGGGGGGGGCAGTTAAGAGGATAAAAATCCAGATAATTATGGCTTGGTCTTCATTGGTAGCAGTGGAAGTTGTGAGAAGTGGTTTGATTATCCATGTATTTTGTAGATAAGGCCGGTGAGTCTTGCTATAGGATGGGAGGTAGGACCTGAGATTGAAGACTCAAGTATGATTCCTCGGCCTGAGCAATTAGAGCAGGAGGTAACCATTCACAGAGCTGAAGAGTAATTGGAGAAACTGATTTGGGGTGTGAAGACGATTGGGAGGAGATTTTTGTTGTGTGTTTTGTTTGTTTTCTTTTTTCAGATAAGCTAAATTTGATTTACTTCTCAGACATCCAAGCAGAGACAGTCTGGAGCTCAGAGGAGGGGTATTGCTGAAGACACTGATATGGGAGTCACTGGATAATAGAAGGTATTTATAATCTTCTAACTTTAGTTAAAAATAGAACTGCCCTATGACCTAGCAATTAATTGCACTATTTACCCAAAAGATACAAAAATGCTGATTTGAAGGGGCATATGCACCCCAATGTTATAGCAGCAATGTCCACAATAGCCAAATTATGAGAGCCCAGATGTTCATCAGCTGATGACTGGATAAAGATGTGGTTCACATATACAATGGAGTATTATGCAGCCATCAAAAAGAATGAAATCTTGTCATTTGCAACAATGTGGATGGAATTAGAGTAAATTATGCTAAGCAAAATAAATCAGAGAAAGACAAATACCATATGATTTCACTCATGTGGAATTTAAGAAACAAAACATGAACATAGAGGAAGGGAAAGAAAAATAAAATAAGATAAAAACAGAGAGGGAAGCAAACCATAAGAGACTCTTAACTATAGAGAACGAACCCAGGGTTACTGGATGGGATAAAATGGGTGATGGGCATGTGCTGGGATGAGCACCTGGTGTTATATATAAGTGATGAATCACAAAAATTTCCTCCTGAAACCAATACTACACTATATGTTAACCAACTTGAATTTAAATTAAAAAAAAAAAGACCAGTAATTAAAAAAAATATATCTTCTAGTTAGGCTGTCTGGCGAGGTGCAGGGAGTTGTCCCAGGTGCATAATCAAGCAAATTAGAAAATCACTGTATTACATCAAGCTTTTACGTGGTGCAATGGGTTATTTGTTCTATTTAATTAAGTATAAATAATTACAGGCTTTTGGCTGGATACTTTTTAAAAAACAGGAATAATTAACATACAACAAAATGCACAGATCTTAGGAGTACATTCTATCAATTCTGACAACTGTAATGTATCAGTGTAACATTGCATCTTCTCAGGAAAATTCCCGCCTACTTAAATATAATTTTTAGCTCAGTATAACATACAAAAAAATTGCACTCCAGTTTACAGCTCCATGAAATTTCTACAAAGTTAACATACCTGTAACCAACATCCAAATCAAGACACAGGACATTTTCTGAACCTCAAAAGCCTCCTCGTGGCTCTGTCATTGTCCTCCCCATCCAAGGAAAGACTATCCTGATTTTCAACACCCTAACTAATGACTTTTGCTGGTTTTAGACTTCATTTAAATAAATCCAAGGATATAAACTCTTCTGTCTGGCTTCTTTCCCTTAACGTCAGGTCTGTGAGATTCATGCATATTGTAAGTAACTGTAATTTGTCTATTTAAACAAATTTTTTTTTTACTTATTTGACAGAGAGACAGCCAGCGAGAGAGGGAACACAAGCAGGGGAAGTGGAAGAGGAAGAAGCAGGCTCCCAGCAGAGGAGCCTGATGTGGGGCTCAATCCAGGATCCCGGGATCACGCCCTGAGCGGAAGGCAGACGCCTAACGACTGAGCCACTCAGGCGCCCCTATTTTGTCTATTTTTGTACTGCACTCCAGAATCTTCCTCACTATGACAATGGCCAGCCTGCATTTTGCTAGTAGCTTTTTTCCTTCTCAGACTTGATGATTCTAATCGCTACCTTGGGCTGAGTGAGGGTTATTTGACTTCCCAGAGGTTACTGTTTGTTCCCAACCCTGTTGCAAACGTTTTAAGGCTGCCGAAGGCTAAAATGATACGAAATAGAGGAGGAACATAATGTAATCCCTGGAACACTCAGCCTACATTTTCTCGGGTTAACAGCCTCAGTTAAATCCAATTCAAACCTGGGTTAGAATTAGTGTTGCAGAATGTTCGGTGAAGGGGGTGAAGGTACCCTAGGAGCAATTCAACAGTCATTGAAGAAAGGCGGGGCCACAAGTGGCCAAAGACGAGGGCGGGGGGACCGGGCATTAACCGCTTTAAACCTTGGCTGTTCTACAGGGTCCCGTCACGTGGCCAGAGCAACCGCACCTCCCGTGGCGGTCCGTGATGACGCCACCACATCGCAGACACTAAATCGTGGTGAGTCTCCAGAGCGTCAGAACCCACTGAACACCGAACTATTCCCTTCGGGATCCTCCACGCTAACCATCTTCATTCTTTCCCGTTTTAACATAAAAAGGCTGTCCCTTCTCCCCGTTTTTGGTCCTTTTCTCATAGACGCTCACAAAACAAGCTTTAAATAAGATGGCTGCCTAGCCGACCCGGTGCCCTAAAGGGGACGGAAACAGCTGACTCTCTAGTCAACTTCCGATTTGGACCCCGAAGACCAGTACGTTATTTCCGGGGTTGGGTTAAGGTACGTCAAGATAGCTGTTCTGAGCTGCGACTGCGCAGCCGGGACACGCGAGGTCAAAGTATAACACGTGCAATTGTCGGCGGGGAGGAAGAGGCGTTACTCTTCTCGAGTTGCTGGTTTGCTCGCGAGAGTTGAGCGTTGCTAGGAGACTCGGCGGGCGGGGCGAGACCAGGTTTGGTGGGGCGGTGCTAAGCGAGGCGGGCGGCGCGCGCGCGGGGGGGTGGGGGGTTGCGGCGGCGTTGGCCTCGCGAAGGTTCCAGAGGCCCCGCGTGCGAGAGGCGGGCCTGGTCTCGCGCCGGGTCGGGTTTGCGCGCAGGCTTGGGGCGCTGCGACTCGTGCGGGTGGGGCCTGCGTTCGGGTAAGCGCGTTCGGTGCGGTGTTTCCTGTTCTCTCCCTTGTGTGGCTGCAGCTCGGGCCTTGCCTGATCAGCCTGACCATGGCTTCAGCTTTGGAAGAGGTAAGGGTCCGGCCTCATTTTCCTCACTCGGCCGTGCGGGGCTCTGAGCACCATTGCCGGCACTCGCGCCTGCCCCCCCGCCCTGTTTCCCGAGCTGAGGTGCCCGGCGGCCGCCTTCCTGGCTCCCTTCTGCGTCGTTCAGTCCCCGAGCTTGGCCTCGGCCGCCCAGCCGCCCACCTGCAGCGGCCTCTGCCGGCTTCCGGCCTCGGTTGCCCCGGGAAAGTTGCCGATGGAGACCCGCCGCTCAGCCCCGGCCTTGCCGGTGGTCCCTGCCGGCTGGGTGCTCGGGGCTGTGTGGCGGTCCCTGGCTTGCAGGTAGTGCCCGCGGTGGACCTGGGCGAGCTGGGCACCTTCACGTTTTCCTCAGAGTCCGTCCGCTCCCGCTAGACGAGCCGGAGAACGTGAAGCTGCTTTATTGCTCGTTGCAGAAACCGCGTCATTCCACCGTAGAAGGCGGTTGGAAGGTGAGAAGGTTTTGCTCCCAGCATTTGACTTCTAGACCTGTTTTCTCAACTCAGGAGTAGCTGGGTTACTTTGGGCGTGTTACTGCGCGTCTCTGTGCCACAGTAGTGTCCATTTCACAGAGTTAGAACAGCTAATAGTGCTCAGTGTTGAAAACAGTGCTTGGCAAACAGCGATCTGCTATATGCGTTTTAAAAATAAATTGGAAAGTTACTTGTAAGTAGCGGTGGGAAATAGCCTTTTTCTCTTTTAAGCTCTATGGACTCTGAACAGGGGTGGCTTAACTTTGTGAAGACTTAGTTTGCACGGTTAGAAAATGGAAATAGTAGTATTTGGATTGCTCTTTTCCTGGCCTAAGTAGGGTGCCAACACAGGATACTGTTACTCACAATAAAGTGTTGGGTATTAACTAGATTTGTTTTCTGGAAGTCTTTTCCTCAGTATGAACAAGTCTGAGAAATCGCAAACTTGACTTGGAACTCTAAAAATCTTTAAATGAGGAATGTGTTTGTTTGTATGTATGTATGTATGTATGTATTATACTGGATACCTCCCCCAGGTTTATGTTACCTGTTAAAGATAGGCCTTGGGTTTCCATGTGCCCTGAGGAAACAGTCTCTACAGTGACTTCACAGTCACACATATGGATAGCTCAGTTATTTATTAATCCTCTTCAAAATAAGTGACTTTTCTCAGTTGAGGTACTTAAAAATACACACTTCAGGGGTTGTTTTTGTTTGATATAAAGTGTACTGTTCAACCATTTTAAAGTGTACTATTTTTAGTAAATTCAGTGTTGCACAACTATCACTACTGTATAATTCCACATTTTCATCATCCCCAAAAGAAACCTATTAAGTGTCTCTTAAGCAGTCCCTTCCTCTTTCCCCTCCCTCCAGCAACCACTGATTGTCTCTATGGATTTGTCTGTACTGGACATTTCATATAAATGGGATCTTAAAGAATGTGGCCTTTTGCTTTTGGCTTTTTTCACTTAAAATGATCTCTAGTTCATCCCTGGTGTGGCATGTTCCTTTTTATGGCCGAGTAATATTCCATTATATGGATATCCACATTTTGTTTCTCCTTTATCGGTTGATGACATTTGGACGATTGATTTTTGGCTGTTATGAACTGTGCCGCTATGAATACTGTGTACGACTTCTTATGTGGACACGTATTTTCAATTCTGTGAGGTATGTACCTAGGAGTGGAATTGTAGGAGCATGTGAACTCTTTTCAAAGTGGCTGCACCACTTGACATTCATTCCCCCAGGTTATGTATGAAGGTACCAGTATCCGCCCACCCTCTTAACACTTGTTATTGGGGGGGGTGGTGATGTTAGCCCTCCTAGTGGGTGTGAAGTGGCCTCCTGTTGTGATTTTGATGCACATTTCCTAAATGACTAAGGATGTTAAGCATCTTTTCATTTGCTTGATGGCTGTGTTCAAGTCCTTTGCTCATTTTGAGGCACTTTGGTTTTAATGCTGCCTGGTGAAGAACTCCATAAGATAAAGCTTGAATGTGTTTATGGGTGGGGATAAAAGGGATGTGTGATTCTGCATAAGGAAAACAAATGAATGCTGAGGTAAATTAGATGAGAAACTGCTGTATCTATGACATCTTCAAGTATGTGTGCAGGAAAAGTACCAAAGGGATCGATTTTACTGGTTTCAGGTCTGCAAATAACAGAACTGTGGAATTAAAAAACAGGCCTGTTGGAAGGTTGCTTCAGACTTAACAGTGGCTCCCTTCCTTTCGTAGTAGGGGAGAGCCAAAACGGGCTATAAACAGGGCCTGAGAATCCCTTGCTTAATTCTCAGAGTTAAGAAGCCTGCTAGAAAAGGGATTCCTATCCAGTCAAATAAAGCATGTTGTTTAAGACTTGATATATTTTCTGTTTGTTGTTGTTAACTGAATCCTTACTCAGGAACAAATATACTGATTTTACATTTCAAGATTATCATCATATTGGTATTAGAATCAATGTGATTTTTTTAAGATCATAATAAGATATGATGCTTTGAACGAAAGCATCTGGGTTCTGTGCTCAAAAGATGAAATTGCAGGATTTTTTGTCTTAGTAATATGAGTTTTGGGGGGTGAGGGGAGCAGATAAGACAGGAGACTGCCACAGTTGGACTTTTTATTTACCATCCTAGTGGTTACTGATAAGTGAAATGAGGGCATCAGAGTTAAATGAGATAATGAAAGGGTAAAAATCATTTGTTTTTCTGTTACTACATTTTGTAAGACTTAAGAAACAAAGACTTTAAAATTCTACTTGGACGGGACACCTGGGTGGCTCAGTGGGTTGAGCGCCTGCCTTCAGCTCAGGTCACGATCCCAGAGTGCTGGGATCAAGTCCCACATCGGGGCTTCTTGTTCAGCAGGGAGCCTGCTTCTCCCTCTGCCTGCCGCTCCCCCTGCTTGTGCTTGCTCTCTCTCTCTGACAAGTAAAATCTATAAATAAATAAATAAATAAATAAATACTACTTGGACATTATACTGAGTTATCAAGCATTTAAAGATTTTTATATTGAGGTTTTTTTTTTTAAGATTTATTTATTTATTTATTAGACAGAGAGAGACAGCCAGTGAGAGAGGGAACACAAGCAAGGGGAGTGGGAGAGGAAGAAGCAGGCTCCTAGTGGAGGAGCCTGATGTGGGGCTCGATCCCAGAACGCCGGGATCACGCCCTGAGCTGAAGGGAGACGCTTAATGACTGCGCCACCCAGGCGCCCCCCATATTGAGGTTTTTTATATGCTCTGAGGCTATAGTGTATAATGTCAAATTGCTATTATCAAGCCAGATGTAAAGTTATTTTAAGAAAAATGAAACCTTTGTAAGGATTTTATGCATTTGCAGTATGTTAGAGGATAATGGGGAAAGGTTTTAAACTGATTATCTAAAAGTGTCTTTAACTCTTGAACTTCATAAAATGTTGGCGCTCTCTCTAGAAAGTAGAAATAGACACTGGTAGGCAATGTATTGGCACAAGGAGAAAAGAACAGGTGGTTTTTTTCAGCAATGCCAGGACTGTGTTGCATTTTGGATTGTTTGCCTAGGTTTTTCTCCTCTATGGTGCAACCAGGACCCAGACTTTTGACTGCAACGTTAACCTGAAGATTCAGAACAAGACTTTTTCCTAAAAGCAGATATATGTCTTTATTTTTTCATCTCTTAAAAATGCAAACATTTTTATGCGTAGTAAGTATTTGGGGTAGGAACCAGTGAGTAACAATCACAGAAAGGACTACCTCAGTAAAGTTGCTGTAGCATTTCACTATGTTCATCGTGTATTCGCTCATCTTTTTTAAGATTTTTAAAATTCCTAATACCTGATGACTAGGAACGGATGTTATAAGGAAATCCGTAAGTTTTTTTGAGATTCCTTCATCGAACTTTATGAATCACAACAGTACCTTGTAAATAAAATGTTCTAAAACAGAGGCAGATAACAGCTACCAAACTGGAAAATTTAGGCTTGATTAATTACTGTTACTTTGAGATTAATTTTCTTTTAAAAAAAAATAGGAAGCTTCAGTTAATTTACACAGTTCAGTAGGCTGGAGAAAAGAATCTCAGGTTGCAACCCAACCCTAGAAAATGTAAATGAATCTCTTAATTCTTAGCTCTTCAGTAAACTGAAATGACCAGTAGGCACAGTATCCAGCTATCATTTTATTTATCATAGCTAACCTACCTTCTATTTTAACA
This sequence comes from Ailuropoda melanoleuca, assembly GCF_002007445.2. Classification (NCBI taxonomy): domain Eukaryota; kingdom Metazoa; phylum Chordata; class Mammalia; order Carnivora; family Ursidae; genus Ailuropoda; species Ailuropoda melanoleuca. The sequence continues at coordinate 78,577,943 of NC_048225.1, forward strand.
CAGCTACAGAAAGATCTAGAAGAGGTGAAGGTGCTGCTGGAAAAGGCCACTAGAAAAAGAGTACGTGATGCCCTTACAGCTGAAAAAGCCAAGATTGAGACAGAAATCAAGAACAAGATGCAGCAGAAATCACAGAGAAAAGCAGAACTTCTTGACAGTGAAAAGCCAGCTGCTGTGGTTGCTCCTATTACAACAGGATATACAGTGAAAATCAGTAATTACGGTATGACTCAGTACCCTACATCCAGCTCTTTCTGCCTCCCAGCAACTTAACACTCCTGAGTAGTGACCCCCACAAAGTCAGTTTTTAAAACAGTCTGTTTGTTTTTGGTAGTTTGAAAGAGAAGACCCGTTGTTATTTATTACGATGCTTTAGAAGAGATGAAAAAGGAAAGAATAGATTTAAAAGCTATCAACAAGAGCAAGATGATTTTGTATAATGAGTAGCAACAAGAATGAACCTATCCTGAAATATGTTCAGCATATAAGGAACACAGCTTCTTGTTTTAATCCTGTTTTGCATTTTACTTTGCCAAATGACCACCAGTATTATCTAAGGAAAGGAATCTAGGCAAATTCGAGAAACATTTCTGAGTGCCTAATCTATGCCACTGTTGTGCTTGCGCCTGTGGATACACAGTAGTGACCAAGACCCAGTCCTTGCTCATGGTGTGGTTAGGATACAGACACACAGCTAATACTATAACATGTAATGATACCATTTTCTCTCAGTAGATAATTTGTAACAGTGCAACATGAATCTGCTGAGTTCTCTTGAGGGGAGAACAGTCGTTTTTCTTTGTGCTCCCAGTATCTAGTACATAATAATTACTTAATATTTGCTCGAATGAAGTGAATAGAGATTTGTGAAGTTTTGTGGGAATATAGCTGATGTAATGGAAGACTGAAGGATGAAATGGAGACTTAGATATTTTGAGTTTGAAGGATGAATTTGGCAAGTGTAAGAAAAGGAGGGGGATCACGTGAGCAGAGGACATGCATAGAGCCATGAAAGGCAGTATGTATTTTATGTATTGTTATAATGAAAAGCAGTGTGTGTTGTGCTTAAGAGATGTAGTATAGTGGGTGCCTGGGTGGCTCAGTTGGTTAAGTGATTGCCTTTGGCTCAGATCATGATCCCAGAATCCCAGGGTCCAGTTCCACATGGGGCTCACCCATCAGTGGGAGTCTGCTTCTCCCTCAGACCCTCCCCCCTCTTGTGCTCTCTCTTTTTGTCTCTCGAATAAATAAATAAACAAACAAAATCTTAAAAAAAAAGTGATGTAGTATAGTACAAAGAGGAGATACGCTGTGTACTATTTGACTATCGGAAGCTGGTCTGAGCTTGTAGGATTATGGCATATACCCAGTAACCTTGATTTGTGTTAAGGGAGAAACTGTTCTGAATGTGGAAGATGGATCGAATGAATGGGAAGAAACTAGATGAAGGTCTGCAGAACCCTCTAGGACGTTTTTTGATTAACACTACATTTCTATTGGACTAAACAAGGAACAGTCAGGGATATATAGAGTGCACCTATATAATAAATACATAAACATTTTGAGTTGCTTTTTATGTAAAGTTTGTATGTTTAGTTGACGGAATTCATTTAGGTTAGTCAAATTAGATTTGGATGATTTGGACTCTGTATTTTACTGCATCAGGGAAGGGAACTGAGAAAGTGATGATTGCCTTTGAACTGTTGAGAGAAGTAGAAATGATTATGGAATTAGATAATACTGATGTTTAGACATCCGGTTTAGTAGGAAATTATTGAGGGGCGCCTGGGTGGCTCAGTCGTTAAGCATCTGCCTTCGCCTCAGGGCGTGATCCACTGGGAGCCTGCTTCTTCCTCTCCTCCTTCCTCTCCACTCCCCCTGCTTGTGTTCCCTCTCTCGCTGGCTGTCTCTCTCTCTCTCTGTCAAATAAATAAATAAAATCTTTTTTTTTAAAAAAAAGGAATTAATGCTATTTAGGTATAGGACAAAATTTCCACAAAAAGAAAATGAGCTGCTCTTTAAATTTTTTTGAATGTAGTTGACCCACAGTGAGACATTCTTTTCAGGTGTACAACATCAGCACCTCTGTTAGGCTTTGCTTACCACAAGTGTCACTGTACAGTGCTATTACAATATCATCTACTATATTCCCTATGCTGTACCTTTTATTCTCCCCAGTTTATTCATTCCATAACTAGAGGCCTGTACCTCCCACTCCCCTTAATCCTGGCAACCATTGGTTTGTTCTCAGTATTTATGGGTCTATTTCTGCTTTTGTTTGGTTTTTCAGATTCAACAGATAAATCATACGGTATTTGACTCTATCTATTTGATGTACTTATACTTCCTCTGTCCATCCATGCTGTTGTGGATGGCAAGATCTCCTTTTTTATGGCTGAGTAATAATTCCATTGTCATATATACTACATCTTTATCCATTCATCTGTTGATGGACACTTAGGTTGCTTCCCTCTCTTGGCTATTATAAATAATGCTGCAGTAAACATAGGGGTACATGTATCTTTTAAAGTTAGTGTTCTCGTTTTCCACGAGTAAATACCCAGTAGTGGAATTACTGAATCATAATGGTATTTCTATTTTGAATTTTCTGAGCAACCTCCATTCTGTTTTCCACACTGGCTGTATCAATTTACATTCCCACCAACAGTGTGCAAGAGTTCCTTTTTCTCCACATCCATACCCACATTTGTTATTTCATGTTTTTTTGTTTTTAATTCTAGCCATTCTGACAGATGTAAGGTGACATCTCATTATAGTTTTGATTGGTATTTCCCTGATGATTAGGGATGTTGAGCATCTTTTCATGTGTCTGTTGGCTACCTGTATGTCATCTTTGGGGAAATGTCTGTTCAGGTGCTCTGCCCATTTTGTTGGGGGGGGGTGGTGTTGAGTTGTATGTAAGTTCTTTCTGTATTTTGCATTATTAATCCCTTATTAGATAGACCGTTTGCAAATACCTTCTCCCATTCAGTAGGTTGCCGTTTCATTTTATTGATGATCCTTTTATGTGCAGAAGCATTTTATTTTATTATAGTCGTACTGTTTTTGCTTTTGTTTCCCTTGCTTCAGGAGCCACATCTAGAAAAATGTTGCTATGGCCAGTGCCAGACATTACTGTCTGTGTTCTGTTCTAGGAGCTTATGGTTTCACGTCTCACATTTTGGCCTTTCATCCATTTTGAGTTTCTTTTTGTGTGTGATGTTATAAAAATGAGCTACTCTTAGGGAATGTGTTTAATGATCATATTCCTTATTCTAAGGAATAAAAAACCCACGGGCTTTGTGTAAACCTGGATTTGAATCAGAGTTCTACCATTAGCTAGATCCCTAACTTTGGATAGATTACTTAACTGTTATGAAGCTCAATTCCTCCATCTAGAAAGTTTGTTACATTTTAATTTTTCCCATGTTTCTATTACTAGAATTTAGTTTTCTCAAGTTTTGGGAGCCATGTGCATTTGCTGTTCTAGAGATAATATGAGATTCTACTCATGTCCCTTTTTTGTTGTTACTAGGATGGGATCAGTCAGATAAGTTTGTGAAAATCTACATTACCTTAACTGGAGTTCATCAGGTCCCCACTGAGAATGTGCAGGTGCATTTCACAGAGAGGTGAGTTCTCACGATGGGAAATACAGTGATCATTAAGTCAGAGATTGCTTTATTACTGGTTCTTTTCTTTGCAGTTTCTAAAACTGCTTAAATTTAGAATTCTCCTTTACACCTGCTTTGAAGAGGTTAATCTTATCACCAGCGATGGCCAAATGCACGTCCTGAAATAAAACTTGTGGCTTTTTTCCATAAAAGCTATAAAGCAACTCTCATAGAGCCAGAAACATAATGTATTTACTATTGTATTATAGGTCATTTGATCTTTTGGTAAAGAATTTAAATGGGAAGAGTTACTCCATGATTGTGAACAATCTCTTAAAACCCATCTCTGTGGAAGGCAGTTCAAAAAAAGTAAGTGTGCTTTTTTGTCATTGTATTATGAAACCTCAAGTTGAACCTCGTTGATTTAGAATTAATTTATCCTCTGTATCAGGGATCAGCAGACTACAGCCTGATGGCTGTATTAGTGGAACGCGCCTGTGCTCACTTGTTTATGTGTTGTCTGGGCCTGTGATTGCACTGTAATGGCAGAATTAAGTAGCTGTGCCAGAAACCTAAAATAATAACTACCTGGCCCTTTGTCAACTCCTGCCTGTAGAAGAATAGGTGATTGTAAGAATATTGCACTAAAATCAAGAAGGGAATAAACTTTTAAAATTGGTTAAGAGTGAGACTTGAGTTTTGATGCCAGTTTTGCCACTTACTAGTTGTTACTTTTTGGCAGCTCACTTAATCATTCTGTGCCTCAGTTTCCTCGTTTGTACAATGGGAATAGTTTATTTTACAAAGCTGAAATTATATACTGATGTGAAATATATATAAAGTGCTTAAATTAATGGTTGCTATTATCAGAAGCACTGCATCTAAATTTTTGATACTAAAAGGACTTAATTAAGCACTCAGCCTAATTAGAAGTGGTAAAATCCAAAAAAATAAATGGCCTTTTAAACTGCTATTCACACTTCTGAGATAATCTCTTTTCTACTTCAGTAAGGTTTAATGCATCTGGTACATAGAGGTGCCATTCTGCCATCCGTGCTTACATAGTTCTATAGCAGTTTAAAGGCAGTTTTAGAATATAACTTAATTAGCTTGTGTCTCACTGCTTCCTTCTTTATCCATTAATCCCATCATTGAACAAATAATCAGGAATTATATGGATCATTGTTGAAAGAGTTGTATATTATTTCCATTTCTGTCTGTCTTTGATCCCCCTTACTGTATTACTCTCTCCTTCAATCACCAGAACCCCACCACTCCTTTTTATAGCCTTTCTCCTTGCTGTGCCCTTTCTTCTGGATCTTGGGCCACAGCTCAGATTTCACCTCACAGAGGCCTTTCCTAATGAAGTTCCTCCCCCAAACACCATTAACACCTTCTTTGTCTTTATTTTTGTCTTTATATTTGAAGGTATTATAGTTTCACTTGTTGATGATCTTTTCATGAGTCCTAATCCTAAAAGTATCACTACCACCTAAAACAGGCCCTATTTTCCAAATAACCATGCTTATCTTCATGTGTTTCAAGTTTGTACTTGTTTTCCTGTTTTTCTTCCAGGTCAAAACAGATACAGTTCTTATCTTATGTAGAAAGAAAGCAGAAAACACAAGGTGGGACTACCTGACTCAGGTTGAAAAAGAATGCAAAGAGAAAGAGTGAGTTTACTGTCATTTCTTTAAGAATTTAAATGTATTCTTTGCTGGGATTGTAGATTTTTAACACTTTGCTGTTATGGGTAAGAGTTGTATAGTCTGTAATTTGACCATTTACCTCTTAATGTCCACTGAGTAACCTGATCATCTTGTGTCTTTCTACTGTCCACATTTAAGGAGGGCATGGATACAGCAGGTTGCTTTTTATGGAGGGCTTTAGTTCTGGTTGGCTTTTTTGTATTAGTTCTTAACCCTGGGCCAGTGGTACTTTTTTTTTCCTTCTTAAGAGAGCAAGTGCGAGGAGGGGGCAGGAGGTGGCACAGGGAGAGAGAGAATCCCAGGCAGTTTCCATGCCCAGCGCGAGCCTGACATCAGACTCCATTCTCCACCCTGACTGAGATTGTGACCTGGGCTGAAACCAAAACCAAGAGTTGGATGCTTACCCGACCGCCGCCTGGGTGCCCCACCCATGCTGTTTCTATACAGATTCTGTGTCCATTCCCAGAGGTTCCGTTTCATTAATCCCAAGAGAGGTCCAGATACCTAGATCAACTTTTGAATTCCACAGCAGTTTCTCATATGTAATTAGTTTCGCTGTCACTGGTGTGGAGTGAAAGAGTATTTTTATCCTACTTAATGGCGCTTCTAAAAAGTGTTTATTTAAAGATACTTCCATTCTAGGTCAGACTGTTCCTCTGCCTGAAATGTCCTGCAGTGGTGATGCCCTACATTGACTCGTTTAGCCTTCCTCCTCCTCCTCACTCCTCCCCTGTAGCCCGGTGCGCTTGGTTGGCTAGAGTTATTTGATTGGTTTGATTTGAAATCTAGAACAAATTACCTGAGTACAGGACCATGTCTTTTCTCTTGTTGTATCCTCAGTGCCCAGTTATGCAATCTGGCCCTGAATGAGATAACTGAAGAATATAAAGTTTATTGGCCCTGCTTGGGTATTGATTGATTGATTGAACTACAGGCATTGATTATATTGAGGACCATATCAGGAAATGGGATCATTTAGATATAGATCTGTCTCCATTACTGATTGTGTTTTCTTTTTCACAGAAAGCCCTCCTATGACACTGAAACAGATCCTAGTGAGGGACTGATGAATGTTCTAAAGAAAATTTATGAAGATGGAGATGATGATATGAAGCGAACCATTAATAAAGCTTGGGTGGAATCGAGAGAGAAGCAAGCCAAAGGAGACACAGAATTTTAAGACTTTAAAGTCATTTTGGGAACTGTGAAGTGGAAATATTGATGTTTCCAATGAGGAAATGTTGGTGAGCTGCACAGATAAATTCGACATATAACTTACATACACAGTCATCTTCTAAGTAAAGGCAGTGATTCTCCCGTTTCCTCCTGGAGGAATTATTTATATAAATATGCTTATTAAACATTTCCTCCAAAGATGGTTTCCTTAGTAATTTGGGCATTTTGTTTAAAAAAGGATAATATTGTATTCTTGTGTGAAATGTAAAAAAGCAAGTCTTGCCTAATGATAATGCCACATTGTGTGTATTTTTGTTCAGCTAAGAGGTAGAAAACAAAAGTTCTTGTTTGCCTATAAGTTCCTGATATCAGCTCCCACCAATGTAAGAATAAGTAAAAATAAAAGCTGAATTTTTGCATAAAATGCAAATTCGTACCTGTGTGCTTCAACGTTGCCATAGTTTTCTGTGAGCAGCCTGATATACCACATGTTACCATGGCCTACTAATCCAATCACAAATACTTTTCTCTAGATTTAAATGCTTAGAAATAAACACTAAATCTAAACTTGACAAGAAAAGGAACATATCTTTGTATAGTACCAATTAATTGCCATGGATCAGATGACTTTAAAAAGCAATAACCATAAAGCAAAAATAAAAAATCCATTTATTTCTATGTTCATTGAAGTTGATTAGATTTTTGTTCAATGGAATAGTTCTGTCTATCCAGGAGTATGTCAGGAAGGGCTTTTTATTAAAGGGAGGATGTCTTTTAGAATTACTCCCCCTAAAAACCCGGAGTTAAGAGCAAGATGCCAATGATCTCCATTACTACATTGTATTTGTCAATGCAGTTAGATAAGAGAAAGTGATTGATTAAACACACAGGAAAAATCCAAGAGGTTTAACCAAAACTACAATTAATAGAATTTGGTGAAAGTGGGAGGGTAAGAGTTTTGGTAGGGTTTAAAATCAACATATAGGGTAATTGTTAAACATTTAACATAACCTCAAAAAAAAAATTTAACACAACTTCTATAATAAAAGCTCTGATATTGGCACATGAATAAACAGACCACTGGAACAGAACAGAAAAAGATTCAAGGCATAGGGAAATTTTAGAATGTAGTAACAGCATTTCAAAACTGCAGGAGAGCTGGGCATTTGAGGTAATAGCCAAACAGATCAAAGATCTAAATGTAAAAATGAAGACTTAAGAGTACTAGAGGACATAGAACTCCACTTTAACCTAAGAGTGAGGAAAACTATACTGTGTGCCTTAAAATCTAGAAGTAATAAAACTATAAGTATCAATAATTTTAACTACATAATGTTCACATGGCAAAAAAACTCCACAGTAACCCCCAAAACATGACATACTGATAGGATTTCAAATTAAGTTCACAGAAAAAGGAATGTAAGTACCTTTTAACATAGGCAAAAGATGCTCCCCTTGTTCAGAAGACAAAAATATTGTTTATCTTTTATGAGAAAAACTTCCCAAACTTTAACCTGTTGAGAGTACAGGGAAATACCTAATATAGAAATGGAATAAAGGTTGTGAAGGTTAAAACTCCTACAGAAAGGCAGTTGTTAATACCCACCAGAATTATATATGCATTTATGCTTTGACTCACAATTCTACTTCTAGGCTCTTTCCCACAACTCACACTGGCAAAAATTTGGAATGATAAATGCAAAAAAAATAGAAATACCCAGATGTCAATTAATAGAGGACTAGCTGAATAAAAAGATACGTCTACACAGGGGGTCCGTACAGTCACAAAAATGAAGATTTCTACATATACAGAATGATCGACCAGGATACAGGAAGAGCAAAGTGCAGAAAATTGTTTATGGTATACTTACCTTAGTGTCCAAAAGGGTGAGAAATGTGAATACACAGACATACACATACTTATTTCATAAAGAAACCAGAAGAGTAACCCAAAACTAATAAAAATGATTACCAGTAGGGAAAAGAACAAGGTGGGATGGAAACCATACTTGAGCGTACTTTTGCCTGTAGTTTTGACTTTAGAACCATCTGAAGTTTAACAATTTAAAAGCTAAATAAAAAGTAATCCTAACATTTGAAAACAAACCTAACATACCAAGTTGTGACAAACACGATACTTAAAGTGACTTTAGAACATGGTATTTTGACTCTCCATTGCTAGTGCAATGGGAGTCCAAAAACAAACCCAGAGAAGTTTTAACACTATGATCACTTACTATTAGGAGTAAAATCAGTAGTATACGTTGAAGCAATTTTTGATAAAGGTAATGAATAACTCAAGTCATTAGGAACTTTAACAAGTACAGAATCAATACAAATTTACCATTTTTTAAAAATGCACATTTCTTAGCAACATCTGCCAAAAGGGCTTAAAGGCAAGCACAATTCAGAATTCAGTAGCAAACAGCAACACCCTTAGTGCGCAGATGTGGTCTCTAAACATTTTGTACTAAAAGGACCAGGGACCCTTAAAAAATGTCTGAGGCAGAAAACACAAGGTAAGCCTGAATTATCTTATCCCAGAAAGTGATGAAATACCAAAAATCCTTCATTAAATCAACAGGATACAGGACCCAATAGTGGGAGGACAACCAGAAAGGTGCCTTCTGATGGGATGGGAAATAGTACACAGCACACTTGTGAAAATTCATTCCTAAAATACTAAACCCAAATCTAGTCAAGCCTCTGAATGTAACTATGAGTTTTTAGGGACGGGAATAAATTAAAGGACACATGAAGAAGCAAACAGCCAAATGCTGGCCATTCTATATGACAAATGACCTGGCTCTTCCAACAAACCAGTGACATGAAAACAGGAATGAGAAGCACAGCAACCAAACAAAATTGATGGATCCTACTTGGATGCCCAAGTCAAATGAAAACAAATGAAAAGAGGGTGTCCTATCAATGATACGCCAGAAATCAACAAACGTTCTAGTTATAACCCGATTAACCCTAGTTACTAGCTGGGATATTAGCTAGAGCATTCCAGTTGGTAAGCTGTAATATAAATTTGGGAAACATGAATCCAAGGTTTGTGAGAATTCCCTCACAGCTTCACCTCCACCGAAATTCCAGACTCTGCTATCCAGCTGCACACCAGTCTTCTCCACTGGGAAGACAAGCATCTCAAACAGCACCACTGAAACCTGAACTCATGCCTGGTTTCCTCCCAACTGATTGTTTTCTGCCCATATTCTCTATCTTGGGGTTGCCTTCTGCCATCCATCCAGTCACCCTTACCAGAAACCCACAGGTCCCTTCACCTCTTAAATATAATCAGTCTCTAAGTCTTGCCCAATTTCTAAGACTTTTTAAAATCTATCCTCTTGTCTGCCTTAACTCCCTTTGTTCAGCTGGTTTTCCAGAATGATTACGACATCCTCCTAACTGGTTATCTTTCTGGAGCCTTTCCGCTTGTGGCCTAGATCAACCACACCGCTGTCAGTTATCTGGAGAGCAACTGATGAGATCATTCCTCTGCTTAAAACTCTCCAATAGCTGGTATTTCAGTTAAGTCTTACCTTCACAGAATGTGGTGTCTTCCATCATATGGCCTTTGTCTTCCGTTTCGTATTTCTCATACCACAGAGGGGCTGCAGTTGCACTCTTTGATGTCTTTGCACCTCCGCTTCCCTGGTTCCCTCTGCAAAAATCTCTTCCCTTGCCTCTTGATTTAAGTTCAGATGTCAGCTACGGGAACACTTTCCTGATGTTAAGTGAGTGCTTCCATACTACACCCTGGACATTTCTATCACTGGGCTGAGCACTGGTGAGTTACTGAACAAGACAATCTTTTGCTACCCTTACTCATTTCTGTTACAGATAAACCAGAATAAAGAAAATACATAATATTCCAACAAAACTTTTCCTCTTTGGATAGATTTTCAGAGGCTTTAAGAGACGTTTTATTCTAAAGGCTTAAGATGGAACAAGAAACATTTCATGCTTCTGCCTTTTGTCCAGCTCCACCGAGAAGTGGAGCATGAGTCAGATAACCAAGAACATCAGTTGTACCTTCTAACGCATCGTTTCCCCAGCAAGAGCTAGCAGTACAGTGCGCTGTGCAGGTCAGGGAAGCCAGCCCACGATTACAAATGGCCACAGATGAGCGACTTGTCCATGAGTTGCATTAACTTTTAGATAATATTGCTTTATGACATAATTCCCTTAAAAATACAGGAACCCTCAAATGTTGCTAAAAGATTAAGTGTGAAGGAAAAGGCAGGCATATAGAGAACATTTTCACAGAATATTTTTTATTACTCTACTTCTCGTACTATGTATGGAAACAGTATGGTTAATTTTTAAGTCCAAGAGAAGAGAGAATTCACAAATAGCATTCACTGACAATGAAACATCCAAATTTCTTAATTTAAAATTAAAAAGTAATTTAACCACAGGCAGCATCAGGCAGATTAGACTCCCATGCTGGACCCCTAAAACACTAGGTTTTCTAGACACTCGAGAGGGCTCTTCTTGCCAGAACTGGTCTCCCTGCTCAGCAGGTTCCAGAGTGGGTCACCACATTGCTCGCTGGACCCCCGACAGCTGCCCGTGGTCCGCTAAGTGACGGAAGACAATACGACTAAGCCTCCAACGCCGCTTCACACCACGGGGACGGGACGTCATAACACACCGATTTCGGATTCTAACAGGGCAGCTATCCCGGGGAAGGGCAGCAATTTCTCCATCGGCCACCTCCTAAGGGAAGTCACAACATTACTACACAGATCACATGCACACAGCTCTTCTATATGCTTAAGTCCATGCATAGAGTGAGGGAACAAAGGGCTAGATTCACTAGTGTAGCCAGTTTGCCCAAAAAACCTTAGACACAGTAGTGAACCTTAACCTCGGGGTAGAAACAAATAGACCAGAAAAATGACAGAAATGTCTGGCATGCTCCCAGTAAAATTTTTTTTTTTTAAGATTTCATTTATTTATTTGACAGACACAGCGAGAGAGGGAACACAAAGCAGGGGGAGTGGGAGAGGGAGAAGCAGGCTTCCCGCAGAGCAGGGAGCCCAATGTGGGGCTCGATCCCAGGACCCTGGGATCACAACCTGAGCGGAAGGCAGATACTCAATGGCTGAGCCACCCAGGCGCCCCTCCCAATACAATTTTTAAAAAGTTTATAGGAATATTGTCACAGATACGCAAGAATCCACAAACTGTTACGTGTAAAGCTCATTCACTTTCAACAGAACAGCTCTGTAATAAGCAACTGGAATACAAACCTGATCAGCACCCCAGGCCCCACCTGTGCCTCCTTTTGGACACTGAACACAGACACTGTTAGCCAGCAGCTCACCTGATTACCAACACCACAGATGAGTTCCTCTTATTTAGATTTTATATAAATCTAACCATACAATAGGCATTCTTTTTTATTCATTTTTCTTTGGCTTCTTTCATTCAATAATATGCTTGAGAGATTCATCCATACTGCTGCATGTGTTGTAATCTGTTCGTTCTCATTGGTGGTGATTTTCACTGTGTGAATATACCATTTTTCATTTATCCATTCTACAGCTGATGGACATCTGGGTGGTTTCCAGTTTTGAACTATTATGAATAGGGAAGCTACATAATTTTTTTTGAATCTTATTTCTATTGAAATATAGTTGAAACATGGTTACATTGGTTTCAGGTGTACAGCACAGTGATTCAACCCGTCTATCCATTATGCTGTACTGACCGCAAGGGTAGCTACCATCTGTCACCACACCACACTGTCACAGTACCACTGACTACATCCCCTGTGCTGCGCCTTTCATCCCTATGACTTATTCATTCCATAATGGGAAGCCTGTACCTCCCACTCCCCTTCACTCCTTGTGCCCATCTCTCCCCTCCAATCCTGGCAACCATCAGTTTCTTCTCTGTATTTATGGGTCTGTTTCTGGTTTTTTTGGGGGTTTTTTTTGTTTCACTCCTTGTGCCCATCTCTCCCCTCCAATCCTGGCAACCATCAGTTTCTTCTCTGTATTTATGGGTCTGTTTCTGGTTTTTTTGGGGGGTTTTTTTGTTTTTTTTTTTTAGATTCCACATGTAAGTGAAATCTTATGGCATTTGTTTTTCTCTTATTTCACTTAGCATAANTTTTAAAGATTTTATTTATTTATTCGACAGAGATAGAGACAGCCAGCGAGAGAGGGAACACAAGCAGGGGGAGTGGGAGAGGAAGAAGCAGGCTCATGGCGGAAGAGCCTGATGTGGGGCTCGATCCCAGAACGCCGGGATCATGCCCTGAGCCAAAGGCAGACGCTTAACCGCTGTGCCACCCAGGCGCCCCCCCCCCAAATCTTCTTTATCCATTTTTTTTATTGATGGACACTTGCGTTGCTTCCATATCTTGGCTATCGTAAAGCTGCAGGAAACACTGGGGTGCATGTGTCTTTGAATTAGTGTTTTTGTTTTCCACAGGTAAATACCCAGTAGTGTAATTACTGAATCATATGGTAGTTCTATGTTCAATTACTTGAGCAGCCTCCATACTGTCTTCCACAGTGCCTATACCAACTTATATTCCCAACACAAAGTTTCTCTTTAATCCACATCCTTGCCCATACTTGTTATTTCTTGTCTTTTTACTTCTAGCCATTCTGACAGGTGTGAGGGTGACATCTTGTAGTTTTGACTGGCATCTCCCTGATGATGAGTGACGTGGAGCATCTTTTCTCGTGTCTGTTGTCCATTTGGATGTCTTCTTCAGAAAAATGTCTATTCAGGTCCTCTGCCAATCTTTTCCCCCCTCTGCCTATTTTTAAATTGGATTATTTGCTTTTTGGGTGTTCAGTTGTAGAAGTTCTTTATAAAACTTGGCTACTGATTTCTTACCATTTCCAATATATCATTTGCAAATTTCTATTCAGTAGATGTCTTTTTACTTTGTTGATGGTTTCCTTTGATGTGCAAAACTTTTATTGTGGTGTTAGTCCCAAGAGTTTATTTGTGCTTTTGTTTCCCTTGCCTGAGGAGACATAGCTAGAAAAATGTTGCTACAGTCAATGTCAAAGAAATTATTGCCTGTATTTTCTTCTAGGAGTTTTATGGTTTCAGGTCTCAAATTTAGGCCTTTAATCCATTTTGAGTTTATTTTTATGTATGATCTAAGTGGTCTAGTTGTATTCTTTTGCATGTAGCTGTCCAGCTTCCCAACTGCATTTATTGAAGAGACTGTCTTTGCCCCCGTTGTACATTGTTGCCTCTTTTCTCGTAGATTAACTCAATTTATTTCTGTGCTCTCTATTCTGTTCCAATGATCTATATGTCTATTTCTGTGCCAGTACTACACTGTTTTGACTATTATTGCTTTGTTGTTATCTTGAAATCTGGCACTGGGATACCTCTAGCTTTGTTCTTTCTCAAGATTACTTTGGCTATCTGGGCTCTTAAGTGGTTCCATAAACATTTTAATATTATTTGTTCTAGTTCTGTGAAAATTGCTGTTGGTATTTTGATAGGGATTGCACTGAATCTGTAGAATGCTTTGGACAGTATGGACATTTTAACAGTATTAATCCTTCCAACCCATGAGCATGGGATATCTCTCCATTTGTTTGTATTGTCTTCAATTTCTTTCATCAGTGTTTTATAGTTTTCAGAGTATACGTCTTTCACCAACCTGGTTAAGTTCATTCCTAAGTATTTTGTTGTTTTTGGTGCAATTGTAAATGACACTGTTTTCTTAATTTCTCTTTCTGCTACTTTGTCATTAGTGTATAGAAATGCAACCAATTTCTGTCTATTAATTTTGTATCCTGCAACTTTACTGAATTCATTTATTATTTCTAATAGTTTTTTGTTGGAGTCTTTAGGGTTTTCTATAGTATCATGTCATCTGCAAATAGTGACAGTTTAACTTCTTCCTTACCAGTTTGGATGTCATCGATTCACTGATTCATTGATTCATTGTCTGAATGCTGTGGCCGGGACTTCCCGTACTATGTAGAATAATGCAGCAAGAGCAGATATCCTTGTCTTGTTTCGGTTCTTACAGGAAAAGCCCTCGGTTTTTCACCACTACATACATTTTGGTTTAAGTCATTTGGAAAATATGTGAACATATTTCTGTTGTCTGCTCCTATGTTTTTTTCTCCAGCTTTACTGAGATATAAGTGACATATAACATCATATAACACACTGTGGTGATCTGATACATGTATACGCTGCAAAATAACTACCACAATAAGGGCTACTGAACATCATCATCCCAAATAATTACTTCTTGTGATGAGAACATTTAACATTTACTCTCTCAGCAACGTTCAAGCATATAATACAGTATTGTTAACTATAAATTCCATTTTATATGTTAGATTCTCAGAACTTACTCATCTTATAGAGAGAAGTTTGTACACTTTGCCCTAGATGCCCCATTTCTCCTACCTCCCAGCCATTGGTAACCACCATTCTAATCTGTTCCTCTGAGCTCAACTTACTCCACGTTCCAAATATAAGTGAAATCAAACAGTATTTGTCTTTCTCTGACTTATTTAACGTAATTCTCCCAAAGTACATTCATGTTATTGCAAAAGGCAAAATACTACTGCATATTGTGTGCGTCTGTGTGTGTCCCACATTTTCTCTGAATAAGTATCACATTCATTTGCTAACACTTAGGTTGCTTCCAGGTCTTGGCTATTGTGAATACTGCTGCTGCGAACATGGAGGTGCAGATATCTGCTTGAATTACTATTTTCATTTTCTTCAGATACTCAGAAGTAGAACTACTGGACCATATGGTAGTTCCATTTTTAACTATTTGAGGAACCTCCAGTTTTCGGTAATTAGTGCACCAATTTACATTCCCACCAACAGTGCACAAGGGTTCCCTTTTCTCCACATCCTCGCCAAAACTAACCTTTGTCTTTTTGATAATAGTCATTCTTTCTAACAGTTATGAGGTGATAGCTCATTGTGGTTTTGACTTNATTAGTGCACCAATTTACATTCCCACCAACAGTGCACAAGGGTTCCCTTTTCTCCACATCCTCGCCAAAACTTAACCTTTGTCTTTTTGATAATAGTCATTCTTTCTAACAGTTATGGATAGCTCATTGTGGTTTTGACTCGCATTTTCCTGATCATAAGTGATACTGAGCATCTTTTCATGTACCTGTTTGGGACATTTGTAGGTCTTCTTTGGAAAAATGTCTATTCAGGTTCTCTGTTCATTTTTCAACTTAAGGGTTTTTGGCTTTTTTTTTTTTGGCTATTGAATTATAGGAACGCCTTATATATTTTGGATATTAGCACAGGTCTTTTGCTGTGCAGAAGCATTTACTTTTATGCAGTCCCACTTATTTTTGCTTTTGTTGCTTGTGCTTTTGGTGTCATAGCTAAACAACCACCGCCAAGACTAATGTCAAGGAGCTTTTCCCTTATGTTTTCTTGTAGAAGATTTACAGTTTCAGGTTTTACTGTTAACTTTTCACACATTTCGAGTTAATTATTGTGAGTGGTGTAAGATAGGGGTCCGATTTCATTCTTTTGCACATGAACATCCAGTTTCCCCACACCATTTATTAAAGCAACTATTCTCTCCCCATTGAGTAGTTTGGGTTCCCTTGTTGAATATTTGTTGACCAATATATGAGTGGGTTTACTCCTGGACTCTTGGTAATCTTCCATTGTTCTAGGTGTCTGTTTTAATGCAGTATCGATCTTGAATATTACAACTTTGTAATAAAGTGTTTTTTTCTGTAAAGATTTTATTTTTAAGTAATCTCAACACCCAATGTGGGGAGTGAACTCATAACCCTGAGATCAAGAGTCATACATTCCACTGACTGAGCCAGCCAGGAGCCCCTATAATAAAGTTTTAAATTAAGAAGTGTGTTGCCCCCAGTTTTGTTCTTTCTCGGAATTGTTTTGGCTATTCAGGGCTCTTTTGTGAATCCATATGAATTTTAGGATTTTTTTTTATTTCTGTGAAAAATACCATTGGAATTTTGATAGCGATTACAAGAAGTCTATAAATAGCTTTGTGTAGTATGGGCATTTCCTTTTCAAGACTTATTTATTTTATTTTATTTTTATTTATTTATTTTTTAAAAGATTTTATTTATTTAGTTGACAGAGACAGCCAGCGAGAGAGGGAACACAAGCAGGGGGAGTGGGAGAGGAAGAAGCAGGCTCATAGCAGAGGAGCCTGATGTGGGGCTCGACCCCATAAAGCCGGGATCACGCCCTGAGCCGAAGGCAGACGCCTAACGACTGCGCCACCCAGGCGCCCCAAGACTTATTTATTTTAGAGAGAGAGAGGAAGGGCAGAGGGCGGAGCCTGCCACGGGGCTCGATCTCACAACTCTGAGATCATGACCTGAGTTGAAAGAGTCAGACACTAAACTGACTAAGCCACCCAGGTGCCCCAAGTATGGACATTTTAACAATATTAATTCTTCTGATCCATGAACACAGGACATTTTTTTGTTTCTGTCTTCTTCAATTTCTTTCATCAATGCCTTATAGTTTTCAGCATACAGATCTTTCCCCTCCTTAATTTTATTCCTAAGTATTGTACTGATTTTGATGCTATTGTACATGGGACTGTGTAATTTCTTTTTCATACATTTTGTTGCTAGGCTATACAAACACAACTGATTTTTGTATCCTTCAACTTTACTGAATTCATTGATCAGTTCTAACAGTATCTGGTACAGTCCTTAGGATTTTCCATGCATAAGATCACATCTGCAAACAAAGACAGTTTTACCTCTTCATTTCTTTTTTTCCCCCCACACCTGATGTAGGACTTGAACTCATGACCGGAGAACAAGTGCTCATTCTCCACCAACTAGCCAGCCAGGCGCCCCACTTCTTTGTTTCTGATTTGAATGCCTTTTAAAAAATTTTTCTTGCCAGAGTACTGGGCTGAATAAAAGAACCAAGAGTGGGCACCCTTTTCCTGTTCCTGATCTTAGGTGAAAAGCTTTCAACCTTTCACCACTGAGTGTAATGTTAGCTATGGGCTTATTATTTTGTTACACATTTCTTCTACACCCAATTTCTTGAGAGCTTTTATCATGAAATAATGTTGAATTTTGTCAAATGCTTTTCTGCACCTGTTGAGATGACCATATGATTTTTATATTTCATTCTATTAATGTGGTATACTATATTTGTTGGTTTGCATATATTGAACCATCCCTGCATCCCAGGGATAGATCCCATTTGATCATGGTGGATGATACTGTTAATATGCTACTGAATATGATTTGCTAGTATTTTGTTGAAAATTTTTGCATCTATATTCTTCAGGGATATTGGCCTATAGTTTCTTTTCTTTTTCTTTCTTTCTTTCTTTCCTTCTTTTTTTTTTTTTAGAGGGAGAGAGGGAAAGGGGGAGAGAGAGGGAGAGAGAGGGAAGGAGGGAGGGAGGGAGGGAGGGAGGGAAGGAAGGAAGGAAGGAAGGAAGGAAGGAAGGAAGGAAGGAAGGAAGGAAGAGAATCTTAAGCAGACTCCTCACCCAGCACAGAGCCCGATGAAGGGCTCGATCTCACAAACCTGAGATCATGATCTCAGCTGAAATCAAGAGTCAGAAGCTTAACCAAATAAGCCACCTAGGCACCCCTGTAGTTTCTTATGGTGTTCTTATCTGGCTACAGAAGCTTGCATTAAGGATCTCTCAGTAGAGATTTATTTTTGTATATGTGCATATTAATGTGTGTGATTATATTCACTTCGATATGACAAGTATGACTGACCCTGTGCTAGACTGTGAGAAAGCACAGTAATTAACATATTAAAAGTGCATAAGTTAAATAAGAAAATGCATATATGAAAGCCACTAAATTAAACAAACTATAAGCATTAAATATTTTCTTGGCACTTTATTCTTTTTGGTGTAATTGTAAATGGGATTGTTAATTTCTCTTTTTGCTACTTCATTATTAATATATGGAAATGTAATACGTTTCTGTATATTAATTTTTTGTCTTGCACCTTTATTAAAATCATTTATCAGTTGTTAATTGTTCTTTGATGGAGTCATTTGGGTTTTCTTTTTCTTTTTTTAAGATTTTATTTATCTTAGAAAGAGAGCACACATGCACGCATGCACTCCTCCTTGGGGGAGGGGGAGAGGGAATCTCTCAAACAGACTGTGCTGAGAGTGGAGCCTGACACAGGGCTAGATCTCATGATCCTGAGATCATGAACTGAGCTGAAATCAAGAGTCGGATGCTTAACCAACTGAGCCACCCAGGTGCTCCTGGGTTTTCTCTATATAGTATCAGGTCATCTGTAAACAGTGACAGTTTTACTTCTTTACCAATTTTGATGCCTTTTCTTTCTTTTCCTTGTGTGACTGCTGCAGTTAAGAGTTCCAGTACTATGTTGAAGAGAAGTAGTGAAAGTGGACATCTTTGTCTTGTTTCCTAACTTAGTGGAAAAGCTTTCAATTTTTCACCACTGAGTGTGACAATGGCTGTAGATTTTTCATATATGACTTTCATTGAGGTATGTTCTCTCTAAATCCACTTTGTTGACTTTTATCACGAATGGCTGTTGTATTTTGTCAAATTCATCTACTGAGATGATCATATGGTTTTTATCCTTTCTTGTTAGTTTGAGTATCATGTTGACTGATTTGCCAAAAGTGAACCACTCCTGTATCCCTGAAATAAATCCCTTTGACCATGGTGAATGACCCTTTATTGTTGACATTGCTTTGCTAATTTTTTTTAAGTATTCGTTTTTTTAAAGATTTTATTTATTGGACAGACAGCNAAATAAATCCCTTTGACCATGGTGAATGACCCTTTATTGTTGACATTGCTTTGCTAATTTTTTTTAAGTATTCGTTTTTTTAAAGATTTTATTTATTGGACAGACAGCGAGAGAGGGAACACAAGCAGGGGGAGTTGGAGAGGGAGAAGCAGGCTCCCCACTGAGCAGGGAGCCTGACACGGGGCTTGATCCCAGGACCCTGGGATCATGACCTGAGCCAGAGGTAGATGTTTAATGACTGAGCCTCCCAGAGGCCCCGTAATTTTATTTTTTTAACCTATGTTCATCAGAGATTTAGGCCTGTGGTTTTCTTTTTTTGTAGTATCTCTGCCTGGTTTTTGTATCGGGTAATGGGGGCTATGTAGAATGAATCTGGAAGTTTCCCTTCCTCTTTTAATTACTGGAATAGTTTGAGAAGAATACATATTAACTCTTCTTTAAATATTTTGTAGAATTCACCTGTGAAGACATCTGGTCCTGGAATTTTGTTTGTTGGGAGTTTCTTGATTACCAATTCAACTTCATTACACTAGTAATAGGTCTGTTCAAATTTTCTATCTCTTACAGATTCGGTTGTTGGAAATTACAGGTTTCTAAGAATTCATCCATTTCTTCTAGGTTGTCCAATTTGTTGGCATATAATTTTTCAAATATTCTCTTGTAATCAACTGTATTTCTGTAATGTTAGTTGTTATTTCCTCTCTTTAATTTCTGATTTCATTCCTTACTTTTTCTTGGTAAGTTGGGCTAAATGTTTGTCAATTTTGTTTATCTTTCCAAAGAACTCAGCTCTATCATTGATCTTTTCTATTGTTTTTTTTTTCACGTCTATTTCATTTATTTCTGTTCTGATCTTCATTATTTCCTTCCATCTACTAGCTTTGAGATTTGTTCTTTTTCTGGCTCCTCTAAGTGTTAGGTTGTTTATTTGAGATTTTTCTTGTTTCTTGGGGTAGAAACAAGCCTGTATGACTCTAAATGAGCCTGCAGGACTCTAAACTTCCCTCTTAGAAAGGCCTTTGCTGTGTCCTAAAGATTTTGGACTTCACGGTTTTCATTTTCATTTGTCTCCATGTATTTTATTTTCTGTTTTTTTCCTGATTCATTTGTTGCTTAGCATCATGTTGTTTATCCTCCAAGTGTTTTTTTTTTTTCTTGTAATTTATTTCTAGTTTCATACTGTTATGGTCAGAAAAGATGTCTGATATGATTTCAATCCTCTTATATACATTGAGACTTGTTTTATGACCTTACATGTGATCTATCCTAGAGAATGTTCCCTGTGTACTTGAAAAGAATGTGTATTCTGCTGTTTTTGGATAGAATGTCTATATATGTATCTGTAGATCTGTCTGGTCTAATGTGTCTTTCAAAGCCACGGCTTCCTTATTGATTTTCTTTCTGGATGGTCTACCACTGAGGTAAATGAGGTGTTAAAGCTCCCTACCATTTTGTTTTACTGTCAATCTCTCCCTTTGTATCTATTAATATTTGCTTTATGTATTTAGGTGCTCCTATGTTGGGTGCAGAGATATTTACAATTACTATATCCTCTTGTTGGATCGATTCCTTTATCACTATATAATGCCCTTGTCTCTTGCTACAGTCTCTGTTCTAAAGTCTTATTTTTTTTTTTTTTTAAGTTTTGGACATACGAACACATTTAATTACCTGCTACACCATCCTGATGGAAATATGTGGGAAATAGATGGAAACAAGGTTCATAAACTTAGGAAACAGGCAGGCATTTTTAGATCACTTAAGGTTTAGAAATTTACCAGACTATTTTTTAATATTTAAAATAAAACTTTTTTACCACAATAAACAAAACGATGTATTAAAACTAACTTCCAGGGGCACCTGGCTGGTTCAGTTAGTGGAGTATGTGACGCTTGACCGCAGGGTCGTGAATTTGAGCCCCACACTGGGTGTAAAGATTATTTAAATAAAAACTTTAAAATAAAAAGCTGACTTCCAGAAATGCCCAAATTAATATTATTATTATTATTTTTTAAAGATTTTATTTATTGGACACACAGCGAGAGAGGGAACACCAGCAGGGGGAGTGGGAGAGGGAGGAGCAGGCTTTCGCGCAGAGCAGGGAGCCCGATGCAGGGCTCGATCCTAGGACCCTGGGATCAGCCTTGAGCCAAAGGCAGACGCTTAATGACTGAGCCACCCAGGTGCCCCCCAAATTATTTTTTTAAACATAATCTAAGTTTCTTTTCACATTTCTTTAAATGTCAAGTTTTCTTTGGCAAATTTATCCAAAATACTAAATTTTAAATTTTAGAGCTTATTTTACAGCGATATAACAGAGTGCCTTAAACTGATGTTCATCAAGATACCTTTCTCTCAGTCCTAATTGTTTTTACCTTCCTTTTAAAATGTATTATCTTTTAAGTTGTCATTCCCAGGAATACTGGAGAAAAATATTATGAATTAAACACCCATAAAGTCTTCTTCGTTTCTGTTATAGTCTAGGAATTTATCATCTAATGCACAGTGGTCTGTCAACTGAGTAAGGCTGGGTTTCTCCTCAGACATAGCTGATGCAACGCATAAAGCAACAGCAGCCTGAGACAGGTCAGTCTTCGATCTGTACATTTTGACCGGTTTTAGCCTCCGAAGAAAGTGTATTCTTTCTCCTCAATCTTTTCACCAATTTTGCTTTTTCTTAATCCTCGTTTGGGAAGATCTTCACTTACAAAGCCACTGTGGAGATCACTGCATGCCTCAGTACCAAGTGATTCAGATTCACATGCACTGATATTCTTTTTTTTTTTTTTTTTTTNNTTTTTTTTTTTTTTTTTTTTTTAAGATTTATTTTCAAGTAGTCTCTACACCTGACCTGGGGCTCGAACTTACAACCCTGAGATCAAAAGTTCCATGCTCTATCAACTGACCTAGCCAGGCGCCCCTGCACTGACATTCTTGAAAGTATTTTTCAAATATGTACTTTCTTCAAATTTACTGTCTGAATTTTCCTGAAATACCAAATAGTTTTCTTCTGTTGAAGATGCTGGTGTCTCTGGAAAAATCTGATCGTTTTCTTCATTACTACTTTAAGACNGCTCATAGCAGAAGAGCCTGATGTGGGGCTCGATCCCACAATGCCAGGATCACGCCCTGAGCCGAAGGCAGACGCTTAACCGCTGTGCCACCCAGGCGCCCCTTGAAGGTATTTTTCAAATATGTACTTTCTTCAAATTTACTGTCTGAATTTTCCTGAAATACCAAACAGTTTTCTTCTGTTGAAGATGCTGGTGTCTCTGGAAAAATCTAATCGTTTTCTTCATTACTACTTTAAGACGTTTTACCACACTGCAACAGGAATTAAATGAAGATCCAGTTTTCCTTAATCATTCTCTAAGTGTTGCATTTATAGCTTGCTTTCCTGAACTGCTTGTACGGGGAGATGGTGGATCGGCACAGGTCTGCGGAGTGCTAGGTAAAATCACGGCTGAGTCGGATGGGCTTTCCAGCTTGAGAAAGAAACTTTGGTTTACCTCTCCCTCTGCCATCCCCAGAGTGCAGAAAACACGCCTAAGGTACTGTTAGCCTGGCTTTCTTTGTTTTTCACTTCTATTTGCATGGTATGTTTTTCCNCGGATGGGCTTTCCAGCTTGAGAAAGAAACTTTGGTTTACCTCTCCCTCTGCCATCCCCAGAGTGCAGAAAACACGCCTAAGGTACTGTTAGCCTGGCTTTCTTTGTTTTTCACTTCTATTTGCATGGTATATGTTTTTCTATCCCATCACTTTCAGTTTGTATATATCTTCAGGTATTGAAGTGAGTCTCTTGTAGGCAGCATGTAGATGGGTCTTACTTTTTTATCCATTCTAGTCACTCTATGTCTTTTGATTAGAGCATTTAGTCCTTCACATTTAAGTAATTACTGATAGATATGCACTCATTACCGGTTTGTTAATTGTGTCCTTATTGTGTTTGTCTTTTTTCTTCTCTTGCTCTCTTCCCTTGGGGTTTGATATTTTCTTTAGTGTTATGCTTGGATTTATTTTTTGTCTATCTACTTTAATTTCTTCATTTGTGGTTACTACTGGGTTATATAATAACATCTTGACTGTAGTTTAAGTTTGAACTGAAAGCACTAAATTCCCACCTTCCATGTTTTACGTATATGATGTCATATTTTACACCTTATTTTGTGCATCCTTAGACTAATTTTCATAGACAAAACTGATTTTAGTACTTTACTTTTTAGGTTTTAACCCCATATTGGCTTCATAAGTGAATAACCTACTACTTTCAGTATGTTTGCCAATTTAACCAACAAGGTAAAAAATCTATACTCTGAAAACTGTAAGACATTGATGAAAGAAATTGAAGACAACACAAAAAATGGAAAGATACTGCATGGTCACGGAAAATTATTATTATTAAAATGTCCATATTACCCAAAGTAATCTAGATTAAGTGGAATCCCTATCAAAATGCCAACAGCATTTTTCATAGAACTATAACAAATTTGTTTGGAACCACAGAAATCCCTGAATAGCCAAAGCAATCCTGAGAAACAACAAAGCTAGAGGTATCCCAATCCCAGATTTCAAGATATACCACAAAGCTATAATAATCAAAACAGTATGGTACTGGCACAAAAACAGACACAGGAGGTCAATGGAATAGGAAGCCCAGAAATAAATCTATGCTTTTATAGTCAATTAATCTATGACAAAAGAGGCAAGAATGTACAATGAGGAAAAGACAGTCTTTTCAACAAATGGTGTTGGGAAAACTGGACACCATAGTGCGTGCTGTGAAAAGCCTGTACGGTTGTTAGAAATGTGACATAAGTTTGATTTGTACACTACTGGGTAGGCGACAGAGTCAGGATCAGTTCCTACAACTTACAGAGTCTCTGAAAGGCTCCCGCTGGTTCTCATACCAGAGCCAATTCTTCTGGGGGTCTTCATCAATACTTCCTCCACAACATCTTGTTTCTCGGGGCCACCTCTTTACTACTCCCTAAATATAGGCAAGTAGCTTAATGCTATACGGTAAAAGCCCTAACACAGTAGTTCAGAGCACTCAGTTTTCTGCTGATCTGGCTGATCTAGACAAGATTTAAAAGAATTCACAGCAATGAATGGCCTGTATATTATTCAGCCAGCTTCTGTAAGTGGTTTTTTATATGACTCTGAGCCTTTGATAGTCTGACTACCCTTGAGTTTGAGTTACAGTCCTTGATAAGACTCTTTTGCTTTGTTTCTTTAAAGGTTTACTGATTTGAGAGACAGGAGAGGAGCAGGAAGAGGGACAGAGAGAATCCTGAAGCAGATTCCCCGCTGAGTGCAGGTGAAATCATGACCTGAGCTGAAATCAGGAGTCCGCGGCTTAACTGACTGAGGCACCCAGGCGCCCCGGTAAGATTCCTGAATGCAAGTATTCTATGTCACCAGATAGGTGCAAGACCTTATGCTTCAGGAAGCCAGATAGGGTTGACATCCTCTTACTCAAGTTAAGGAGTACAAGAAAGGAAACCTAGATGGAAAGCCACCTTAGCAGACAGAGGTGGACAAAGGTCAGAGAGGCAGGCTAGGAACTGTTGGGGGAGGAATACTGTAGGCCACCTAGGAGACATGTGGCCAGCCTCACGGGTCAGCACAGCCTCCCAATGCCTTGACAGTTGAAAGAGTGGGAAGAGGTGGGGGAGACAGAGATCTTAGGTCAAAATAACTGACCAATTTGTGTGGTTACCAGGCACCATTACTTTCTGAGGGCCATCCAATGAAACAGTTAAAAAGCTAGTTGGGAATGAATAGTTCTCTTTATTCTGGAACTCACTAAAATCACTTCAAAGGTATGAATTTATGTTGACTAGGAGACTTTGATCATATTCTCCAGAAATTAAATTATTACTAGGTCACAGCGGTATCAATAGTGCTCTGATTGGAGAATGATCTTGCGGTAGACAGGGGCATCTGAATTAGCTCACCTGAAGGTCTTTTGGCAAAAGGGTATTCTTCCTGAGTGAATTGATCCGCAGCCTCTCATCTGCATATTCATAGGCCATTTTTCGTCTCTTCACATCACGCAACATTTTCCAGTCTACATAATAACCTCGAACTTGGCCTGAAGCTGATGAAGGAACCATCTAAAAGACAAGGAACAAGGTGAAGGATTGTCAGACCTAGGCTCTGCCAGTGTCTTCCATCCTGTGATCCCTTCTATTGACTATTTATGACCTAATAGTTCTTTTTCTAATAATTTTGGATCACTTTAATAGCTTAAATAGACTTAACTTAAAATAAATAACTTCTACAAATGTACATTAATCCAAAATGGTGATAATTAATAATGCCAATAAGGTGTGTTGGAGAGTGAAAAATTTTCTTAGTTTTAATATAATTCTGTTCGCCTTTCACTTAGGCTAATAATTACATGGTTCAAAAACCAAATAAGAATAAAAAGAAACACAGTGTAGATTCCCTCCCACCTCATCCCTTACCTACCTAATGACCACCCCTCTACCTCCAGAGGTATCCACCATTACTGGATCCTGTGTATCCTTCCAGACATCTTTGTCTATACAAAGACATATACATACTCCCTCTCCTATATTTCATGCCCTCCCCTTTTTCTCATTAACAACATATCTTGGAGAGCTTTCATATCCATGTTAAAAAGTTTCTCCATTTTCTTTAGGTTGCATATTCCACTGTCCATACAGTGGACTTGACAAGGTTCAGGGCACACGACCTCAAAATATGGCACCTTGACATTACTGACTACTTAAAGCACAAGGAATTTGAGAAACAGCAGATGCAGGAAAGACTTGCAGACCTCTCCCTGAAGCAGGTGGTAAGACCCTCAGGTGAGTGATGCCCTCCCTATACTTTGCGGGGGGGGGGAAGGTTGGGGGGAATGGGCACCCTTATTGAAGATGGAGGGACACCAAGAGGAATTTGAAAGAACAGGCCTTGCTGTTCGTGTAGTTCACCACACTTAGCTGGCACTCCTATCACACTTCCCCACAACTTCCCACTTCACCAGACCTCGCATAAATACTCAGATTTAACCCTTTGGTCATCACTTCCTTAAAAAGGCTCATGTATCTCATAAAACTTACACATTTGTATGCTTTTCTCCTGTTCATGTCTTTTGTTACAGGGGCCCCAGCTGAGAACTTAGAAGAACAGAAGGAAATGATTTTTTCCTTCTCATGGATGCATCATTTATTTAATCTGAGACCTCCTGGTGAACAGTGAGATCACACCTACCATTTATCGTCACAAACAATGGTGCACTGAGTAACCCCCTACATAAATTATTTCACCTGCATTCCTACAGATCAGCAAGGTATGTTCTTGCACGCAGAACTGCTGGGGTAAAGGGTACTTTGAAATTATCACTGGCCTAATATTTCTTAGCACCAGTGGTCTAGTAATAAGACAGTACGTTTCTCACTGTCACATGTTTACTTGGTAAAAAGAAACCACAGGCCCAAAATGGCATCACTTGGGCTGGGTCCTCAAACAAGAGCTTGATACCTAATCTACTCGCAGTTTCAACCTCCCCAGAAAAAGTCTTAACTGATTAGTCAGGAATTTTCTGATGGGTGCCAATTCATGCCCCATCCCCCCAAAGAAAGGTGAGGCCATCTGCATAAGACCTCCTGCTCTTCCCCGCCCAGGGAAAGTGATCTTGCCTGGAAACAACCCTTTTCTTTAGCTAATGATTTTCTTGCCCCACCTTCCTTCCTATATAAAAAAACCAAAAACAAACAAAAAAAAAACTCTCATTTTTTTACACATCCTTAGAGCTCCTTTCTACTTGCTGCTGCCTGATCATAAATCAATTAATTAAGCCAAATTTACTTGGTTAAATCCTGTTTTTTAACAGATTTCGCTGTAGCGCGGGGCTATGAATTGAACTTCTGATGGCATTCGGGGACAATGAGAAACACAGGCATGGCACCCTGTGAACCCTTTTGAGTTCAGTCCTTCTTGCCATTTCTGAGGGCCACTGCTAAGCCCCCCTAGGTTTCAGCTTTGCTTCTCTTGCACTGGAGATACTGATCTAATTGGCTTTCTAGTCCGGGGTTAACGGGTCCATCTAGACTGATGGGGATCCTAACAGAGCGCCTGTCCTTCTCACTTGGTTTATTCTGCAATTCCACATTGGGATCCCTTCCCCTGTTCCAGCCTGCGTTCCCCACCTACTGGGTTTGCTGGTTTAGTCCCTTTCCCACTTCCTGTCTGCAGTCTCCCTGAATGGAGGCTGCTGACTTAGTCCATGATGGCGCACCCGGTCTTCCGTTGGCCAGTCTGCAGTGACGTGTTTTCATCAGTGCTGGTGGTGAGCACTGTTTGTTTACCTTGTTCTGTGTACATAAAGGCTATAGCTAACAGGGATCCTGGAGACCAAAAAGCTGCAAAAAATTGGTGGGCACAGGTCAAGCGAATGAGAGCGGTTAGAGTGCTTGCCATCTAACTTGAAGACTCCCGTGTTAGGGGTAAGTTGGTCATGGAAAGGGTTAGATAGACAGCGGGTCACCAGCCAACCTCAAGAAACTCCCATGCAATGAGATACAATGTGAAACAACACAGTTCCCCACCCGGAAGCACACCCCTCCTACACAGCAGACTGGCTCTGAGAGACCCAAGGCTTAGCTGAAGCAGTTAATGTGCACACAAACACCAAAACAGACCAACACTGGGTAAAGGTTTTCCTTTCTTCTTGTTCTCTGTCCTAAGAGTTTGGCTTTGTGACCAGCAAGAATATTCTCTGTGGTCTCCACCATCCGGAGGGTGCACATACTGGGGTGCACATCTATGGCCAGTTGAACAGACTGGGGACCTGGGACACACACTTACAAGCAGAGCTCTCTTTGTCTGGCAGTGCCGGCTCTCAGGAGAGTTTGTCCTAAGCGGTCCCAGCCCATAATGGGCCTTTGTCATCTCAACCTTCGTTGCTTGTTAGCTCTAGAAAATCCAATTCCAGACTACCTGCCTGGGATCGCAGATTAGGGGGTTTGTGACTAAAGGTGATTCATGTTTGTGGGAGACTGGAGACCGTGAACACACGTCATTCTTATCACCTATGCAACGAAGTCTTTGCTTTCTTAGACTATTCTTTGGAGTAAACTTTTGGATCAAGGGGGCTGCATTATCTACACCCTCTGGATGCCTCTTGTCTTTGGGTAAACCATAAAAAGGCTTATTGGTATGAGTCGATATTAAATTGAATGAGACCCTACTTGTCAATGGACAGACGATAGACCCTTTAAATTGGATATATTATGAAAAAAAAATTCTTTAGAAAGAGCTCTCAAATGCCTTATTAGTATAATGGCTGGCCCCAGGGACTCCTTTGACAAGCTAAAAGAACAAAAATTACACTTAAGACAAATAAGGTCCACATCCAATGAAAATCCCCCTCCTTAAAAACCAGCCCCATCCGCCTGTTTTAACTTCCCCTTCCCTACAAAATTTACAGAGAGCACTCAGCTTAATCGCTTGGTTCAAAGTATACAGGCTACTCCTGTAAATGCCAAAAGCCAGACAGTGAATTTAGCAGAATCACTGGGAACAAACTGCTGGGTTTGCTTTACCATAACCAATCCCTCCCAGCTGCGTGCACTTTCACGCAATGATCTTTGTAGATATATCCTAGATACCTCCTCCTCCAGCAAAGAATTCATGTCCCCTGAAAAGCAGCACACTTTTTAAGGTATAAAGCTAATACTTTATACTAATAGAAGGTTAACAGACACCAAGGTTGAACTGTATAACCAGAAAGTAAGTCTCGGTTGAATGACTTTATTTTATACAGATTTTACAAAGACAGAAATCTTTTGGTTCTCATTTTAGTTAAAAATCTGCCTAATAAGAAGAAACAAATCTAGTTAAAAAGGTGGGCCGGTTCTTTGATATTCAGGTTATAATCCAGTTTTTTGTCTTAAGAATCTCTACAAAACCAGAAAGAAACTCTAGAAACAAGTCAAAAGCCGTCTATCTTTACCAATGCCCAAACCTCCCCTATTCCTCTCAAAATGTGCATATTATAAAAGATGAAGCAAATGCAAAACTTCAGGGAGAAGTTTCTCATCCCCCGCCCCCACCCCATACAGAGAGGTATTTGGAAATCAGGCCTGTATGTCCTCTCCACAAATACTAGTAAAAACAAATGCTATAAATTTTTGTTTACATCTTGTCTATTTGTGTCCATATATGTTGTAAATATGAGATATTTTCTCTACCTCCACAAGGTCCTGCTAAAATTAATTAGTAAGAGAACTCTACTTAGCTGGTTTGAAGGCAAGTGTTTGTAAAATTCAGGCATTCTAAAACTCTCAGAAAGAGAGAAACTAAACCAAATGTTTTTCAAGTTCATGTGATATGAAAAAATATTTGAAGTGAAAACTAGTTTAAAACAGACAAGTCTTTCAAGGTATCAATATTAAATACAAAACTTTATTCTACCTAAGTTATCTCTTAAACATCTGCCCACCAAAAAATAATACCTTAGGATAATGACTTTGTCTAATGTTTAATAAAGTTTTGGTAGATAATCTAAACTTAATTATTTAACAAATAGATTAAATAAATAAAAAGTTTGAGCTAAATTTTTAAAATAGTGTCTCCAAATNAGGATAATGACTTTGTCTAATGTTTAATAAAGTTTTGGTAGATAATCTAAACTTAATTATTTAACAAATAGATTAAATAAATAAAAAGTTTGAGCTAAATTTTTAAAATAGTGTCTCCAAACCTTTTGGGTCACTTGAAACCTTAAAGTTTTCCTAAGTTAAATAATGAGGTAAGTTAAATTCATTAAATATCTAGATCACTTCCAAATAAGACAAAATACTAAAACGTTAATTATTAAACACAGATTTATCTACTTTTGGATTCTTTTTTTTTTTTAAGATTTTATTTATTTATTTGACAGAGA